>NC_073629.1:65628148-65931178 GCF_029407905.1 Bubalus kerabau | reverse complement strand
AGCCATGAGTGAGTTAAGGAAATCAATAGCAAAGTAAGATAGTAACTGAGGATCAGGAAAATAGAAGAGTGGGGAACAGGAAGTATTTTTGGCAATACAGTTTTGGGAAGAAGCTATGTTAATTAATGATATATTTACTCTAAATTTAAAGAGTAAGGCTTCAAGGAGTAAGACATGTAATTTTTAATTTGTAACAGTGAGTAGTCATAAAAGATCTGAAGTTTGAGGTGTTGCTAGTAAGTACAGTGCTATGCTAGTCTTTAGAAGTTGGTAAAAACATGTAAAACTTAATTCAGCTTAATTTATATACTCTCAGCTAAGTTTTAGAAAGGTCTGATGAATTTCAAGATTTAAAAAAAAAAACTCTATTTGCTATTGACTCAGTTTGTTCTTTTCTTCTACTTTTTTAGTATCTCTGTTTTAAATATTTCCTTCTTCCCTTGAGGTTGATTCTTCTTAAGGCTATTTTTCTCCAAATGGACCTTCTAAACTGGGTAAATCATGAAAATCCTATTCCCTTTGCTAATGATTGGGTTATGGCAGGGTATTTAATCAAATGCTGACTGATGAATGAGATGGACGTTAGGTCTTCTGGAGGGGTTTTGAAATGTTTTCTTGCACTGAAGCCAAGATAGCTAGAGAAGAAATAGTCCGTCTTCTTTTTCCAGATATTGTGGGCCCTGGATTTTACTTGTTAAGCTGATATAGGTATTTTGCTTTCAGTTTGAAAACAAAGACATGAATAGAACATGGCTTATTGGAAAGTGGAGCTGGAGTCAGCATGTCTCACCTAGACCACACCTGCTTCTGAACTACTTATGTGAGAAAATTTAATTTCTTTATTATTCAGTGCAGTTTAGGACAGAGTATACTAGTCACTCAGTCCTGTCTGACACTTTTGAGACCCCACGGACTGTAGCCTGCCAGGCTCCTCTGTCTAGGAAATTCTCCAGGCAAGAATACTGGAGCAGGCAGCTATTCCCTTCTCCAGGGGAGCTTCCCGACCCAAGGACTGAACCCAGGTTTCCCACACTGCAGGTGAATTCTTTAACTTTTAAGCCATCAGGGAAGCCCAGGACAGAGTATTATTAGCTAAATCTCAGAAAGCATCTAAACTGATAATACTCCAAAAGTGTTTTGTCCTCTAAGCCAGTTACTGTCTTTATCTCTTTCTATGACTCATCATCTAATATCTTGAAAGAGAAGATATAATTTAGTTACTAGTCACTATTTGGTATAGAGAACCTCTCATAGGCAACATTTTTGTGCTTGGTAGGATTCATCATAGGCTATTGCCTCTTTATCCACTTTGATATCAAATTTGAGTGCTGGAATAGTCAGATATAGCCAGGCATACAGATTCTTATTACAGTTTATGATAACTTCTGTAAAAGACAAGCAAACAACTGTTTTGCATGGAGATAAGCATGGAGACTGACAGATTGTTTGATGTATTATGGCCTTTCCAGAAAAGATGCTTTATATGAGAACCCAATAAACCCTAAGGATGACTCCTCATTTAGTTGGTTTTCTCTAGTTTAGCCTCAAATAAGAAATCCCAAAAAGACAATTCAGAAATGGTCTTAATCCACTGATGTTATTTAAATAGTCTTTAATGAAAAAGAGAAATCTCTTTAGACTCTATTTTATCTTTGATCATAGGAATGAACCTTCAGATCAGCTATTGCATTAATATCTGTAGTAGATGAATAGAACCATAGAGATGAAATGATCCATGATGCTTGCATGTTTATTTAAATTAAAGGGGGGGGTGGGGGGGAGGAGACTGCCAACCAAAGTCAAATCAAGCATCAGACCTCTTATTATTTTTCAATATTTTTCCTCAGATTTTTCAAAAAGACAGCTAAATTGCTGAGCAATTTTCACCAATTGGACAGATATTTATGCAAACTTTATATATTGTCTTCAAAACTAAAACCACATAAGCTTTTCTTCTGGAAGTTTCAGGGTGTTAGTTCTAACTTTCTTTGGGACTTTTCAAATTTGAAGAGTAGAAAACTAAGGAAGGTCATTTTATGGATTATACAACAGAGAAAAAGACCTACAAATAACCCAACTACCTGTGCATTAGAATGAAATATGTTAGAAAGTGCCATCTGTTTTTCTACCCCTTCTTTTTCTATTTTTTAGAATGAATATATCTGACAGAACAATGAGTTTGTGAATGTGAATGAATTTACAGTTGACTGAAAAATAAAATCACTACAAAGTTGATCTGATAGATGATTATTCAAAACCCAAGATATATTTTACATAATAATAGAGCTCTGGTAAATAAGTGTGTGTTAAAAGAACAGATAATTTCTACCAGAAAGTAACTCTTTTAAAACGTTGCTTCCATTCTTCTCTGGCAGAATTAATGATCACTTGAATACAAAATAATATCAATTTGGTCTGATGTTTTCTGACAGTTGTATTTGAAAGAAAAATATTATGTAAACCCATGCATGTTCATGGGAGATGAGAAAAACGATGCTCAGGGCAACCTGGTGGTATTCTCTAATATATAATGCTGTTTGTGTCTCTTCTTTGATTATCTTTATGTCCCAATTATTAGCAACCATTAGTGCCCTCAGGATAAGGAAGAGCAAAACAAAACAAAACAAAGACCTGTCAGTCTGTAACTGACAGATAGGTCTTTGAGGCTATAGAAGGATTTATTGGTTCTCTGTTTCTAAATCTGTCAAAAAGACCTGAACAATTTCTTGCCTGAAAGAGGTTGAGGACTGAGCACCTGGAGGCCTTTAATAATGATGATGGTGAGAAAGCATGGTACTTTTGAAGTTAATTTTCAATGTGAATTATATTGAGTACTCTGGCTCAGAAAGAAACTCCTCTAGTGAAAGAAAGGGAAATATAACATTTCCTGAAGAGGGTATAAAACTTTTTTTTTCTTTTTTTTAGATTCTATTTGTAAATGGTATCAACAAGCCTAAGAAATAAAGCCTCATCTGGGCTCCACTGAATGTGATGAAATAAGTATTGATATCTACTTTTTTTGTTTCAATTTTTATACTGCATTTCATAGTATGAAAAAATAAAAAAGTCAAATATACTTTTGTATTTCTTTAAAAAATTTTTAATTTAATTTATTTTTTAATTGAAGGATAATTGCTTTACTGAATGTGCTGTTTTCTGTCAAACATCAGCATGAATCAGCCATAGGTGTACATAAGGGGGCATATGGTATGGTATGGTCTCCTGTTCTAAAATTTGATTTTCAGGTCAGTTCAGTTCAGTTCAGTCGCTCAGTTGTGTCCAACTCTTTGCGACCCCATGAATTGCAGCACGCCAGGCCTCCCTGTCCATCACCAACTCCCGGAGTTCACTCAGACTCATGTCCATCGAGTCAGTGATGCCATCCAGCCATCTCATCCTCTGTCGTCCCCTTCTCCTCCTGCCCCCAATCCCTCCCAGGATTAGAGTCTTTTCCAATGAGTCAACTCTTCACATGAGGTGGCCAAAGTACTGGAGTTTCAACAATTTGATTTTATGATGTTACTAAAAGCAAATAGAATGTGTCAGTTACAGTTTCTAACTAAAATAAATGCCATTTTCTGCCCACATATGAGTATTATCTCATGATAAGTACTGGGACTAACATTCTACAGTATTACTTTTTTCCAGTTACATTTGTTGAACTTCTATTATGTGCCAAGCAGGGTACTAGGAGCCGGTGATTCAAAAATCATACTTGTGATCTCTTTATGTGTTCATTTTTTGTGTGCTCAGAATGTACTGAATAGGACTGATAAGTAAGAACTAAGCAGACAATTATGACAGTATGCCAAATGCTGTAACAGAAGTGCCTGTTTCTAGTTTAAAGAGCCATGTGATTTCTTTCAAAGTACTTGAACTCTCAGAGAGGCAGCTTCTTTTCCATAAAGTGGTATTATTGTTACCTGGGTGAGAACAATCAAGTGGAGCAGATGCTTTCTTCCCAGCTCTTGCAACCCTAACATCTACAATTCATCATAATAATAATTTCTTGGAAGTCACTTAAAATATCCTAATCAAACTCCCACCTCCAGAAAACAATCATGAAATAATCAAGAACACAGATTCTAACCTTGTTTGCCCTTTAAGAGTTTCTAGAAAAGGTTTGTTTGGTATATAAAGATTCACAGTAAGGATGAGACAGTTATACTGTCAATGATAATTTGCCATAGCATTTTAGTTTTAGTGAGTGACTCCATGGTCATCCCAGTACTGGTTTCCACGTTTCCTCTTTTACAGATAGGCAGTTGGTAATTTTTAATTACAACGACCCAGAGGGATGGTACAGGGAGGGAGGAGGGAGGAGGGTTCAGGATGGGGAACACGTGTATACCTGTGGCAGATTCATGTTGATATATGGCAAAACCAATACAATATTGTAAAGTTAAAAAATAAAATAAAATAATAAAAAAATAAAGGTTTAAAGGGTAAAATAAATAAATAAATAAATAAAAAAACTTCTTGCAAGTTTTTAACTTTCATATTCTTCTGAACATACTCCATAAAGCTGTGTAGGAAATTACCAGGAAAAAAAATTAATAGTGTTCTCTTGATCATGATTACCTTATGAGGCTTCCAAACTAGTATCTAGAAATAAACTGAGAGGAAAGAAATAGATTTCCAAAGAATGTCCTAGTAACTGAAATTGTTGGATTTGATGTGCTTTCAGAGAAGGTCCTAGTAACTGACATTGCTATATTTGATGTCTTAGCACATGTCAAGCTGTATCTGAGTATGCAAAATGTAGTACAAGTTTTGTGCATTTGCCATGACTTCAAATAGAAGTTAATATATGGATGACAATTGCCAATATGTTACTATATCTTTATATTTCAATTTAATCCCATATTTAATTTAAACAATATTCTCAGAATATAATTTAAAAATCTGCTCCCAAATAGGATAGAATATCATGTATCTTGAATGATTGACGTGGATTGCAATATTACTGAGATAGAAGAACCCTGGCTAGTCAAAGTCAATTTTAAAGTTAATTTAAAAAATATATTAATTTTCTTACAAAGGGATAAGATAACTCAAATCAGTAATGTGGTGTCATTATCACCATTATTATTATAGGAATAAGAAATTGAAGTAGATGACAACTTAGGTCATTTCAAGTGATAATAGCTTTTGGTAGTTCTTACTTTATCATAACACTATGAATTAAGTGAAATAATGTATGTATGTAACAATGATTTGAAAATTACAGTGTTTTGTGTAAGTGTGCTATTCTGGTCATCTGATGGTCAGTTCTTCCTTAGTTGATCAGTTAATTCAAACAAATGACCAATTTCATCTCTTAAAACAGTTTTACTTCTTCCTCATAAAAATGATCAACTGTGTTACTGTATTGACTGCTTTCTAACATATTGTTAGGGTCCTGCTGTAACATTATTCTGGAGTCAGAGCTGAGAGTATCATAGACTAGTATGTGGAACAGTTAAGCCGCATCACTCCTTGGTGTTTTCTGATCGATAACTGAACATCTACAGTATGGCTTGGGAATTCTTTTACCTGACCCAGAATGTTCATTGGAACATGTGCCTGGAAATACTTTGGAAGTTGGTGGAAAAGAATTTGAATTATATCCATAACTGTGGTTTTATTAAGTATGAACTTATGTGAGGGAATGGACATCACTAAAAGAAATGAGGCTGGTGAGAGAAAGAGTGGGTCCTTTGAAAAAAATATTCTGAGGACCGGCAAACAAGTGGCAGTGCACCAAAGCTAGCCGCAGGTCTGCTTAGACGTAGGGGAGTTGCTTCTAGAGTAACATCTCTGGGAGGGAAGGCCTAAAACAAAGGGATAACTGCCATTCTGCTGAGAGAATTCCCTGGGAAAGAACTGGTGACCCAAACAGAACAGCATTTCCAACTGACTGGGAAAAGAAAGCATAAAAAGATGGCAGTTCATAGCAGGGAGAATATTGGTCCATGATTATTTTGTTATTATGTTTGGGAATCTACTCATACCACTCAGAGGATCACTTAACTAAAGAAGCCATTAATAACTCATGTGCATAAGCTAGAAAGATAAGAAAAGACTATCATTACTTAAGCATGCACTTTGTGTCAGACAATGGTTTATATGCTATATTATTTTATCTATCAATTATTTAACCAATTTGTGCCTTTGATATGCCAGGCACTGTTAAAGGCTTGTAGATACATCAATGACTGTGATAGATGAAGTTTTATTCTTATGGGGCTTACAATATAATAGAACTGGGATTAAAAATTTTAAAAAAGATTAAGATAATTTCTGTAATAATTTTTTTTGTTAAATAGTAGTATAATATTGTATGATGACTGAAGAAACTTTGATTAGAACTGTCAAAAGTTACATTTAATAAAGAGCTGAAGATTGAAAAGATAGGTTTAGAGTAGTATCATCAGAAAAAGAAAGAAGAATCCAATTTATTAGATTTTGCTGAGAAGCAAAAGACAAGAACAGAAAAAATGTCATCAGATTTAGTAAGATACAGGTCATGGCTAAATTTGAGAAAACATGACTAAATAGAAATTGTTGAGAATAAAGATACAAAAGTGGAGATGGTTTAGAGAAAACTCTATTAGTATTGCTATGAAAGAAATCAGGGGTAGTGCAGTTGATAGAGAAAAATTGTCACCCAACAAGTAACTTTTTAATAGTGTGAAATTAGATTATAATGATAAGCATGATCTTAGAAGAGTAGTGATACAGAAAATGATAAAAAATGGCAATGATGGTTTATAATCTGCCAGATATTTTTCTAAGGGATTTACCATAATTATCTATATTTATCTTCACAGCATCCCCTCAAAGAAAATTTTACAATGGATTCCATTTTATACAGAAGAACACTGAGACTCAGGGATGATATCCTTTCTCAAGTTGTACACATAGTAAACACAGAATTATGATTTGAACCCAAAACATTTGACTCCAGAGCATACATTCTTAACTTGAGAAAGCAAGAGAAAAAGGAGAGACTCACTGAAGTTAGACATATTGTGAAGGTAAGTTACCTGTAAAAAGTCACTCAACTACTCTACATAGATCCAGTATTTGCATCCCAATCTCTCTGATTCAAAAGTTTCCCCTTGTAGCTCACTGCAAAGTCAACAAGCCCTAATCTTTCTAACATTACTCAACACTGTGCATGTTTTGGGATGAGGAAAGGAGAAAGTGAGTAAAGGAATTAATTATATAGAAATTGCCAACCCTAACATAAATATATATATATACTTGCGTATATTTTGGGAAGCCTGCACAGTCCTTGGAATTTAAAGCTCATTTTCCTAGTTACGTGGCCACGCCCAAGTACCAACATCTTCAAGTCTTAGTTTTCTGTCTTTTGGCACTGCCATGTGGTGTGCTGGATCTTAGTTTCCCAGAGCAAGAATGAAACCTGTGCCTCTTGTATTGGAAGCTCAGAGTCTTAACCACTGGACAGCCAAGGAAGTCCCCTAAGCCTTAGTTTCAATGTGTAAAATGGAGAGGTTAATAATTCTCTTAGTGGATTTTTTATAGATGAACTATATCATATACGTGCAGGTACTGAAAAGTTGTTGTTGAAGCACAAAAGACACCAGGATTCTTGGCCTCTGGAGGAGAAGAAAGCAATCCGGGGCCAGAGGCTGGATTGCTCAGAGCTTTTGTGTAATAGTTTTATCAAAGTATAAAAGAGATAGAGAAAGCTTCTGACATAGACATCAGAAGGGGACAGAAAGAGTGCCCCCTGGCTAGTATGAGGCAAGGGAGTTATATACTTTTTAATTAAAGTGAAGTTGTTCAGTTTTGTCTGACTCTTTGTGACCCCATGGACACCAGGCTCCTCTGCCTATGCGATTTTCTAGGCAAGAGTACTGGAGTGGGTTGCCATTTCCTTCTCCAGGGAAGTTCCCAACCCGGGGATCGAAATCAGGTCTCCCACATTGTAGACAGACGCTTTGTCTGAGCCACCAGGGAAGTCACTTTTTAATTAGTTATTACAATGAATCAAAAGAATGTCTGGAGGTTGTAACGGTCTTACTAGACTCATTTCCATTATTTACATTTTAAGATAACAGGATTAGCCAGAAGGTTTTCAGGAAGGAGAAGCTGTCCTCAAGTAGGATACATTGTTATATAATCCTTAGTACAAAGTTTAAACTGAGTTGTTTGTTGTGTAATCATCAGTTCCAGGCTTAAAGATAAAAATGTTTAATGTGACTAAGACAAAGGAGTGTAGAGGGGAAGAAAAAAAAAAAAAGAAAATTTGTCCTTTCCTCCTCCCTGGTGGCTCAGATGGTTAAGCGTCTGTCTACAATATGGGAGACCCGGGTTCGATCCCTGGGTCAGGAAGTTCCCTGGAGAAAGAAATGGCAATCCACTCCAATACTATTGCCTGGAAAATCCCATGGACAGAGGAGCCTGGTAGGCTACAGTCCGTGGGGTCGCAAAGAGTCAGACACGACTGATCGATCTTCACTGTAATCTGTCCTTGGAAACTCCCAAACTTCTTATCAACCTGCCTAGGAATTGACTCTTTCAGTACTTTTTAGACTATAAAGCGTTATACTTCAGTAAGGTATTATTATGATCATTTTTACTATGGTTGCTTTCATGAATATTGGGAACTTGGGTGTACCAGCTATCTCTGGATTTTTACTTTCTCTTCTGGATATTCCTTGTATTCTCTGTGGTGGGGAAAGGGGAGAGAACAGGGGCTGACATTTGTATAATATATTAATGAGATTGCTTTACTCTTTTAGTTGAGTTCTGCCAATAGGAGGTAAAAGTAAGAAAGTAAGGGATAGAAATAAAGATATCATCTGTCTGGTTTTCATCATGCCAGGCCAATTTTGGAATGGTTCTGTTTATCCTACAGAAGCCACAGATTCTGTCCGACTCTATTAACGGTTCAGGTCATTGGATTCTACTGCTGCCCCTTCAGGAGTAGTTGAGGTGGGTGGGTGGTAATGGATTTCTGCCTGTTGGTTTCACTATAGCAGCCCACTCCTTAGTTTCTCTTTTGACTATGCGAACTTTTTTTTTTTATTTTTGCCTAGACTGACTGCCTTTGCCTTCCCTGGTAACTCAGAGGGTAAAGCATCTGCCTGCAATGCAGGAGACTCGGGTTTGATCTCTGGGTCAGGAAGATTCCCTGGAGAAGGAAATGGCAACCCACTCCAGTGTTCTTGCCTGGAGAATCCCATGGACGCCTGGTAGACCACAGTCCATGGGATCGCAAAGAGTCAGACACGGCTGAGGAACTTCACTTTCACTGACTACCACCTGCTTCATGAATAACTCTTGCTGTGGGGATTCTTAAGGTTTCTCTCTCTCTCCTTTTGGTTTTGCAGTGATTTCTGACTTTTTAGTCAGTGGCTCTTTTCAATAACCATTCCTGCCCCAAAGTATCTTATCATAAGTGCTGACTCTGTTTTTTAAGAAATCAAACTTACATAAAACAGTCAACCACAATTTTGATAAATATGAAAGGGCCAACATTACAATCTGAAGTTTATTTTTTAATTAGAGACAAACATTATCATCTGTATCAGTCATGTTATAAATATTTTCTACATTTGTACCATGTTTGGTGATATCCTCTCATAAACAGAAGTTCTAAGTTTTAATGTGGTTAAAATGTCCAGTTTTTCTTTAATAGATTGTTTTTTAAAAACATATTTAAGAAACACTGATATTGCAACTTATTCTATGTTTTCTACTAAATTTTTTATGTTTTTATCTTTTGTATTCTATTATTTAATCCAAGTGAAATTGGTATTTTATTATGATATGGGGTAAGGGCTAAGTGTAATTTTTAAATGAATGCATTATCTTCCCCATTCGTATGTAATATCAGTTCTATCATAAACTAAATTTCCATATCCCTGTTCTTTGCATTATTTAACTTTTTAGCCTTATACTAATACTTCTATCTTAATATAGATTTATAATGTCCTGATTGTTAGCTAGACATATCTATTCTATCTTATTATTATTATTTTTAGGAATGGCTTAACTATTCATTACATTTTGCATTACCATTCAGATTTTAGACTGTCAATCACTGCAAAACATGCTTATATTATAATTTTAAGTATATTAAATGTAGATTATTTGGGGAGAATAGACATCATGTTACATTAAAAATCTTAATCCATGAACATGGTATTTTCTATATAGGTAATAATACTGTCAAAAATAATGAAAACATTTTTTCCTGTCTTTCTAGTTCTAGTAATTTTATTCCTTTGATTAATTATATATGTTTTAAGTTTTTATTCAGGCAAAGAGCCCCCCAGATAATGTTGAATATAAAGATTTTCTTTACTTATATTTGATATTAAGATGAAAGCTTTAAATTTTTAACTTTATATGTATTTTCTTTAGTTTATTATACATGACTATATGTATGTATTATTTTACATATATCTTTTGCCATATTAATATAATTCCACTATATCACTATTTTTTAGGTAATATATTGTTGAACATTATTGAATGTCTTATCTTTATCAATTTTTCATAATTTATGATTTTATTTTTGTTTAATCAGTTGACATTGTCAATCAAGTTAATTTACTTATAGTGTTAAACTGATACTGTAACCTGAGTACTTTAAGTGATGACAAATTATCTTTACATATTGCTGAGTCAGGTTGCTAATATTTCATTTAGGATTTTTAAATCCACATCCATGAGTATAATTTTCCTTTCTCATTCTGACCTTGTGCTATTTTGGTATCAAGTTTATGTTAACCTCATAATTTGAGCTGGAGAATCTTTCTTCTTTCTCTGTTAGATTTTAAAAAAATCCTAAATTTTAATTGCTTCTTTTTGTATTTGGTAAACCTTATCAAGAACATATTAGGACGGATAGTTTTCTTTTAGAAAAAAATTTAAATTACTAATTTATTATCTTTGTTACTTATCAGATCAGATCAGTCACTCAGTCGTGTCCGACTCTTTGCGACCCCATGAATCGTAGCATGCCAGGCCTCCCAGTCCATCACCAACTCCCGGAGTTCACTCAGACTCATGTCCATCAAGTCAGTGATGCCATCCAGCCATCTCATACTCTGTCGTCCCCTTCTCTTCTTGCCCCCAATCCCTCCCAGCATCAGAGTTTTTTCCAATGAGTCAACTCTTCGCATGAGGTGAACAAAGTACTGGAGTTTCAGCTTTAGCATCATTCCTTCCAAAGAACACCCAGGACTGATCTTTAGAATGGACTGGTTGGATCTCCTTGCAGTCCAAGGGACTCTCAAGAGTCTTCTCCAACACCACAGTGCAAAAGCATCAGTTCTTCGGCGCTCAGCCTTCTTCACAGTCCAACTCTCACATCCATACATGACCACTGGAAAAACCATAGCCTTGACTAGACAGACCTTGGTTGGCAAAGTAATGTCTCTGCTTTTGAATATGCTATCTAGGTTGGTCATAACTTTCCTTCCAAGAGCAAGCGTCTTTTAATTTCATGGCTGCAGTCACCATCTGCAGTGATTTTGGAGCCCAAAAAAATAAAGTCTGACACTGTTTCCACTGTTTCCTCATCTATTTCCCATGAAGTGGTGGGACCGGATGCCATGATCTTCATTTTCTCAATGTTGAGCTTTAAGCCAACTTTTTCACTCTCCTCTTTCACTTTCATCAAGAGGCTTTTTAGTTCTTCTTCACTTTCTGCCATAAGGGTGGTGTCATCTGCATATCTGAGGTTATTGATAGTTCTCCTGGCAATCTTGATTCCAGCTTGTGCTTCTTCCAGCCCAGCATTTCTCATGATGTACTCTGCATATAAGTTAAATAAACAGGGTGACAATATACAGCCTTGACATACTTCTTGTCCTATTTGGAACCAGTCTGTTGTTCCATGTCCAATTCTAACTGTTGCTTCCTGATCCGCATACAAATTTCTCAAGAGGCAGATCAGGTGTTCTGGTATTCCCATCTCTTTCAGAATTTTCCACAGTTTATTGTGATCCACACAAAGGCTTTGGCATAGTCAATAAAGCAGAAATGGATGTTTTTCTGGAACTCTTTTGCTTTTTCCATGATCCAGTGGATGTTGGCAATTCGATCTCTGGTTCATCTGCCTTTTCTAAAACCAGCTTGAACATCAGGAAGTTCACGGTTCACATATTGCTGAAGCCTGACTTGGAGAATTTTGAGCACTACTTTACTAATGTGTGAGATGAGTGCAATTGTGCGGTAGTTTGAGCATTCTTTGGCATTGCCTTTCTTTGGGATTGGAATGAAAACTGACCTTTTCCAGTCCTGTGGCCACTGCTGAGTTTTCCAAATTTGCTGGCATATTGAGTGCAGCACTTTCACAGCATCATCTTTCAGGATTTGGAATAGCTCAACTGGAATTCTATCACCTCCACTAGCTTTGTTTGTAGTGATACTTTCTAAGGCCCTCTTGACTTCACATTCCAGGATGTCTGGCTCTAGGTCAGTGATCACACCATCGTGATTATCTGGGTTGTGAAGATCTTTTTTGTACAGTTCTTCTATGTATTCTTGCCATCTCTTCTTAATATCTTGTTACTTATAAGGATAGTCAAATATTCTAATTTTTCTTAAGCTATTTTGGGATTATTGGTCTTAAGAACTATTATTGCCTCAGCCTAACACATGAAAAAAACATGGTCAGAGAATTCATCACTTTTCCAAGAGTAATCTGATGGAAAACTTTGAAGGAAAGATTTGAACCCAGGAAGCTAGTTCCAATATCCAGATTTTTAAACTTCCCAGTTGCACTGTCTATTAAACTGCACATTTTTAGAAAACTGTCTATTTCATCTCTGTTTTCAGGGTTTCAGAGAAAAACGTGTTTTTGTTTCATTTCAAATACTGCTGCTGCTTGCTGCTGCTAACTCCCATCAGTCGTGTCCGACTCTGTGTGACCCCATAGACGGCCTCCTACCAGGCTCCTCTGTACCTGGGATTCTCCAGGCAAGAACACTGGAGTGGGTTGCCATTTCCTTCTCCAATGCATGAAAGTGAAAAGTGAAAGTGAAGTTGCTCAGTTGTGTCCGACTCTTAGGGACCTCATGGACTGCAGCCTACCAGGCTCCTCCGTCCATGGGATTTTCCAGGCAAGAGTACTGGAGTGGGGTGCCATTGCCTTCTTGGTTTCAAATACTAATGGTCTATAATTATAATTTCATTTTCATTCCTAGATTTGTATGTATGCTTGGGTGCTAAGTCACTTCAGTTGTGTCCCGTTCTTTGTGATCTATGGACTATAGCCCACCAGCCTCCTTCATCCATGGAATTCTCCAGGCAGGAATACTGGAGAGAGTTGCCATGCCGTCCTCCAGGGGATCTTCCTGACCCAGGAATCGAACCGGACTCACTTAGTCTCCTGCACTGGTAGAGGAACTCTTTACCATTAGGGCTACTAGGGAAGTTGTTTGTATGCATACCTGCTATGTTTTTCTCTTACTCATCTAACTAAGGATGCTTTATTTTTTATTGGCTGGTTCAGAAACAAGTTTTGAATTGATTCTACTTTGTCATGTGTTATACTTTATTAATCTCTGCTCTCTTCTTTTGTTTAACATATCTTCTTATTTTTATTTTGCTATCTTTTCTAACAAGTTATAAGTTTAGTAATATTGAATGTATCTTATAGCATTGTGGAAGTTTTCACATCATTCATTTAGTACTAATTTAAACATTTTTATCTTGACTTGTTTTTTCACCAGTGAATTATTTTAAATATTTTTAATTTCCCTCTAAATACATGATATCCAAGCTTTCCTTTGCTGTTATTATTGCTACTTATTTCTAATTTTATATCATTCTTTTGTTCATATTTTCAAAGATTAGGTACTTAAAATATATAATATTAGTAAAGATCAAGCCAAGAGACAGAAACCACCTATTATTTGAATAGGGAAGCTTCAACCTTATGATTTATTTAGTACTAAGTAATTATCAAAAGAACAAAATAAGATTTTAAGGTATCCCTTTAATCTACTAAATATTATGACTTCTTCTAAATATCACTTGTTCAATGAATAGCATTATTATTTATACCAAGAACTAAGTTATGAACCTCTATTCCATTCCCCACGCACTTTGGAAATTACCTTCTTCATCTCATCTAGTTACCATGTAGTGAAGAGTTCAGATCCGGTGAATCCATTCCACATTACCATCTGAGTGATATTTAGAAATGCAAATTTAATCATTTCTCTTAACTATTTATAATATTTCCATGCCTCCTTCTTCCCTTAAGTATAGAAATCTTTAATCTGCCCTAAGAAATCTTTAGTCTCCCACTGATCCTGTCTTATTACCCACTTTCTGCCTTTTCTGCACTGAATTACTCGCAATTTACTGATGCACAGCAGGCTTAGGCATGTATTTTCCCTACATTCTATATTGTACAAGTTTTTAAAATATAACGGTTCTTTACATTCTGGCGAGTTCTACTCTTTTCCTCATCTCTCTTTCAGATAAAGTTATACTTGACTTATAAAGCTCATATAGCTATTATATCAATTCAGAAATCTTTCTTCTCTTCCTGGGAAGGGGAATAAATGTTCTCCCTTAGCATCATCATCACATCCATACTATAGAACTTATCATACAGCATTCTGTTATTATATCCAACTTACAAATGAATAAAATAAAGAATCAGATAAGCCTTTTACTCAAGGTCACAGAGGAAAATAAACACTGCTTAGTTTTATGGTCTGTTTATTACCTTATTATCTGAGAGACAAATAAAAGTCAAATCATCACATGCATAAAGGTGACATAATTCTAAAATAAATTTTTAGTTAGGAATTCCAAATGTTTTAGAAAGAAGCAGAGCACTTTTTGGAAAAAAATATGAACTTGTCCTCAGAAACTCGATATGTAACATCCACTCCCCTCCCCTGCTTCCTGAGTATAACAGTCTGAAAAACACTGCTCTATTTGTTTTTCTTGTAGTATCAGAAACAATACAAACCTGCATGCCTAACAAATCATCTGTGAGATAATGGCAAGGGGGTAGATAACTTAAGAAAAACAGGAAACAATCCCCATGGTACTTTAAATATTAATCAAAACAAGTTTTCCTTAGGAAGACTTATGGTGAAGCTAAGATCAACAGAATGAGTCATATCCAGTCCAGAATGAGCCAGGGAAGGGGGAGGGATGTGTCACTTTAGGATTCATTCTACTATTGGGAGAAAGGTTTTACAATTACAAGTATAAATTATATAAAGCACAGCTGAATCATATGCCATACTTTTATACAAACTATTCCTAAGTTTCATGACTTTATTATTGAATTGTATTTATTACAGTCATAGAATAATTTTTCAATATACTTGAAGCCAGTAAAACCAGGTGACAGTTCAAGTGTAAGAAGTTTGATTTTGAAATCACATTATTTTTGTCCCTTTTAAGGGAGCATTTTATTTTATAATGTTTAACAGGTTAAGATTTATAGTCAGGCAGACACAGCTTCAAATCTCAACTGTGCTGTTTTCCAAATGGAAACCTTGGGCAACTTGCTGAACCTCTCTAAGATGGTTTGCTTGCTTCTATAAATGCAGATAACAATAGTTACAACATATGAGTATTGGAAGGAGGCATAAAATTAAGTATCAATTGTAAAATTATGAATAACTGACAAAAAACCAAACCAGTTTATGAAAAAACAAATTCATTTATTGGTTCTCAAAACTCTCGAATGTAGCAATAATCTGCTTCAGAGGAAGCTTGATCCAGGGTTCAAGCAAGATGACTAGACCCTGGCTATTCTTTCTATATATCTCAGTACGTTTCCTTTGTGCGGGTGCATTCACAGCCTTTTCCTCCATTTGTCATGTCAAACTATGGTGCTGATCCTCACATCCTTTTCTGTTCATCCTGTAGGAAGCTCGTCATGAAAGATAGATTTTGGTTTTAGGTATACCTACCAAAGATACATTCACTTTAATTGGGCTGTCTTAGATTACCTGGTTCTTAGACCATTCACCATGACTGGCAGAATGTAGTAACCTGATTGACTTGGGCCTGATGTACATTCTCCATTCTAAAGCAAAATACTGATAGATCTTCCTCTTAAATGTCATGAGCTGAGAAGGAGAAATAAATCTCTGAATAAGAATTAAAGAGGAGGAGAAGTTCCAGAAGAAGAGTTAATAGGTACTTGAGAAGAGCTGGTGAATAAACCAAATTCTGCTCTCTTATATTAAAGAGAGTGACTCTCTAACTGCAGGCCTAGAAGATTTCAATGTGTGACAATATCAAATAACAAACAATGAAAGAAAACCTAATCTTTATTTGTAACACTTCCCTTTTTTTTAAGCCTTTAAGTTTCTAGACTAATGGTCATACATAGCAGAGTTCTTTAATTTTGACTAGATTTTCATCAACATGTTTCTTGTGGTTAGCCAGGGTTGCATCTGATTCTCTTTTTAAAGCAATGAAGATAATCAAATAGGAAATGCAAATTAAAATTTAAAAACATTTTCTAATGTGCTATAAATAAACTATTACTTTTCACAATTATACCGGACTGAATAAGTAAAGAAGATTAAAGCAAAGAATTGTTGGGATTCAATGGCACTGTCATTTCATAAATAACATTTGAGTGACAGAAAAAGAGGCCAATCACTGCTACCATGTTGGACAAATTAAATGGGAGGAAGTGCTGTGTCTGTATTTTAGTTTCCTTAAAGAAGTAAATATTAAACAATTCTTACAATGATGGTGGCAAGTTGTCCCAGATCTGTCTGAAAGTATCGTCACTGTTAAGCTGACTCCTCACTAAACACTCTTTCTAACATCATGTCTTTCAATTTGTTACAAATTTAGAGAAAACTTTTTTGTTCAGATTGGATTACAAACAGTTCTAAATGTTTTGACTTAGTGCTGTAGTTTGCTACTCAAGTCACAAATGACGTGGTTTCTCCATCTCTATCTCTTCACCTCTTTCTACCCCAAAGATCCGATATCGGTTTCTGGCAAGCGTGCTGTGATGTGGCAGCAACACAGAACAATGTGTGCTAGTCAAGAGTTATTTTTAAATCATGTTTGTGACAAAACAGATATAGGGTAATTTTGTACTCCACTTGCACAAAGATTTTGGCCTGTAAACTCCACAGACACTGTTGTATAAATAAGTTGGCAAAGATTTACCTAGTACTAGGTAGCTGATAGTGTTTGTTGGGGACCTAGATTCTGAGATATTTTAGTTTCTAAGTAGACTATTGCTATAAATGGAAAGCCAGTTGTATTTGTTATTGATGGGGGCTTCCTGGGTGGCTCCGGTGGTAAAGAATCTGCCTGCAATGCAGGAGACCCCGGTTTGATTCCTGGGTTGGGAAGATCCCCTGTAGAAGGAAATGGCAACCCACTCCAGTATTCTCGCCTGAAAAATCCCATGGACAGAGGAGCCTGGTGGGCTACAGTCCATGGGGTCACAAAGAGCCGGATACGACTGAGCGAGTAAGCACAAAGCATAGGTCTGCTCAAAACCAAGTTGAAATCTTGACAGAATTAGTATGCTTATGTGGATAACATAACTCTTGAGATTATTATTGTTTTTTTACTTTTGGTAATTGGAAAGAGTGAAAAACATTTTGTGAACTTAAAAACAATTTGGGATGTTGGATTTGGTTTTGGGACCTCCTTAAGAAATATAATTTATCCTATTTTGTCTAAAATTTAACTTCTATGGGAGAAAATATGTCACAATTCAGGCTGAAAAGATAAATACCAAGAAAAGGTCCTCACTTGATATTTTCTTGAAGGATAAACATTTCCCATTTCCCTACATTTTAAGATGTGCACATCAAATCATCTTTGGATAAGACATTTGGTGGCATGTATAAGAGATACTTGATCATTTAACCTTCAGCTCCTGCTCTGATTTTCTGGTTCCTCTCAAGGAGGGTTGAGAATGTGAGCCTACTTGGCATTCCTTTGTGACATTGGGCAAATAATAGTTAATTCCTCTTTTCTTCAGAAGACTTGAACTATTTACAAGTCCTGTTCCAGGTTGAAAACAGCAGTGATACTGCAAGGCAACTTCAGAAATGAGAATGTTTCTTCATTTAACCATAGCTTCAACACGAAGTTTCAACTTTGGAAACCTAGATCTACTGCTATAGTTGATAAGTTTACAGAAGTTCTAACCTGTCTATGTGAAGATTTCACTTTTCTAGGCCATTGAAGAACAATTTAGAGGAATTATTTCTTTGGGTACTGTGAAGGGCACTCTGGAGGGCTTCAAATAGGAAATTACTTCACTTGGTTGAACATTGTATACTCAGGGAGTCATTTATTCATCTTTGTTCCCTTCAGGATCAGCCCAAGTATAAAAAGATATCTTATAGATTTATCAGTGAGCATTAGCAAAGGGCACTAAAGAAAATTACAAAAATTAAATTAGATTTCTGGAATCCAGCCTGGCCAATTAATACCCATTATCATATTGTTGTGCATTTTAACAAAAACTCACTGTTAAATATATTAAAGTCCCCTTTGAGCATTAATTAAAGACACTCACAACTGACTTGAGAGGTATCATTTCTTATGTCAGGGCTATTATTTTCATGTATGAAATATTAAGCAAAGAGAACAAAGCAGTTGTCTACTGGTCATCAGTGAGTCAGAAGCTAGAGGTAAACAGATTCTTGGCTACAGTTTGTTCTGCGTTGGTAACTGCAGTCTCTCAACTGCTCTTTTATATCCTGGTCTTGTTTCCTGCCTCTGGGAAAGAAAAAAAGGCAATAGGTATACTTTTAAATCATAATTAAACTCTGAGCCAATAAATCACCAACATTTTAAAGTATTCAATGAATTCTTGCTTTATCTAAATTTTTAAGAGCAACTACTTTTCAATAAGTCTTAAGAACTTGCTGTGAGATTGACCATGTTTAGGTCAAATGCGTCAAAGAGAGTTTAGAACAAAGAGGCTCTGCTTGGAGCACGCCTTCCTCCCTTCCTCTGTAGAGCCGCCATGTCAGACAGGAGGCTATGACCAGTTCCTTCCTGTGACTCTTACCTCAGCTGCTGAGTAGTAACAAAAGCACTTAAGAAAGATGAAAAGTGACCTGACGTTTTACCCAGATGTTGATTAACAGCTAGAGACAGTACAAACTAAAATGTTTAATCACAGTGTTAGAGGAACAATATGAATATAACACCATCTGACCTTTGAAAACAAGAAAAAAAAATTGACCTTTACAATGTGCAGTTCTTGCTTTTATCGAAAAAAGTGATGTCTCTTCAATGTGCTGTGTTGATTCTAGTACTAAATAACTGTTTTCTGTCTTATTGCCATAAAAATAGTGTGTAATTTTTGTAACAACCAATTTTAAATACAAAAATGGGTCTAGTAACTCTAATTAAACATTTTATATAGTCTATTAAAATCTACATACCAAATGTACTGAGAAAATTTCAAATTTTTTTCCGGAAAAGCCATTATATGCTATTTGCCCTGTGGGGAAAAAATATTCACCTGAGTTAATATGTATTTTGACTCCTAAGATAGCCTGCTGTGGCAAAGTTTTATAATAAACCCATTGGGGCTTCCCTGGTGCAATTAGAGACAATGATTAGCCAATATTCATATATATATATGATATTCATATATATATTCATATATATTCAATATTCATATATATATTCATATATATATATTTAAGGATCATATATATATACATATATATAAGGGCTTCCCTGGTATCTCAGATGGTAAAGAAACTGCCTGCAATGCAGGAGACCCAGGTTCATCTCTGGGTCGGGAAGATCCCCTGGAGAAGGGAATGGCAAACCGCTCCAGTATTCTTGCCTAGAGAATCCCATGGGCAGAGGAGGCTGGTGTGTTATAGTCTATAGGGTCACAAAGAGTCTGATAAGACTAAATGACAAATGACTGCACTTTCACTTTTCAAAAATAGACTTAATTATTTCTAAAAAACTGACAGAACAAAACCTCTCACATATCTTTAACTACTCCACCCACCATTCTTTACACCTACAATGAATGCCTTCCTCAAACTTCTGATGCTCAGTTCTTTTCCCAAAAATTCCTTAATAAAAAAATAAGAGAAGCAACATTTTACTGTTTACATTTATGTATTACAAGATGCAGTCTTGGCAAGATGCATATTAAAAAATATTTCTTTGCACCTGTGGAGTTGGTTGAAATATGTATGCAACCATTTTAATGACCTGGCTTTCTCTATATATGGATTAAAACTTAAACAGAAATCTTCCCTGATTTCCAGTTTCTATATATAGTGATTGATAGTGAAAGTTGCTCAGTCGTGTCCTACTCTTTGTGACCCCATGGACTTATACAGTCCATGGAATTCTCCAGACCAGAATACTAGTGTTGGTAGCCTTTCCCTTTACCAGGGATTGAACCCATTTTCCACATTGTAGGCAGATTCTTTAACAGCTGAGCCACAAGGGAAGCCCATAATATATTTTTTTCAAAAATTGATTAAAGATTTGGAAAAATGAAATGTGATGCCTGTATTCTCCCTAAATAAACATTCCCCAAAGAGAATCTTACAAAAATCCTCTTCCAAGTAACATGCAACTCTAAATCGCAGCTGGCATTGTTTTCATAACACCAATCTAGCTAAACCTGCTTCATTAAATTGCTTAATCTTAGAAAAAGGGATTCATTTCATTAACCCCACTTCACAAACATAATTCAATTTCATACCTAAAAGATATCTAGTATGAACAATTCTATTAAAACAACATGAATGATCAGATGCCATTGTTACTTCAAATTGGTTTCTCTAATAAAATAAACTGATTTTATTCCAAGACTTGTTTTTCACTCTGGGCACTGACTAGAAGTGGAATCCAGAGTGAGGCTTTCAAATAGAGAAATCCAGGGACATGAGAATGTTCAGATTATTCATAGGCTTGACAAGGCAAGCGCATTTGCCTACAGGTATCCTTTCTCCAGGTTCCTAAACATTCCTGTGCTTCCTTTCCTTCAGTTTCTTTCCTCTTTTCATTACCATCTGAATCACTGTACAACAGGGACCCTTTCATGTGAATGATGAGATACAATTATTTGTCACTGGCTTAAAGCTATTTATACTTAGTAATGTTTGCAACTTTCTTCTTGACAAAGGAGCCAACACCGCTACTGTTTCAGTGTGTGTATTTCACATGCAGCATTGCAAATGGACCCTCTGTGTTAGGAGATTAAGTGACTAGACAGGTCTTGTAGTTGAAGTGTCTTTTGAAACCCTGAAGGTAAAGGAAGAAAATGTGAGAAAATTTAGTGGTTATGTTACAACAGTAATTTTTGAGGAAATGTGTATTTATGAGGAAAGAAAAAGAAAGGTGTAGGTTCTAATCACTATTTGAAGAGAAGTGCTTCTTTTATGTACCTCACACTGAATATTGACTCAGGGTAGTGCTTTTATACCACATCCAGCATCATTTGTCCAACTCTTTGTAAACCCATGGACTGTATAGTCTATGGAATTCTCCAGGCCAGAATACTGGAGTTGGTAGCCTTTCCCTTCTCCAGGGTGTATTCCCAACTCAGGGATCGAACCCAGGTCTCCCACATTGCAGGTGAATTCTTTACCATCTGAGCCACAAGGGAAGCCCAAGAATATTGGAGTGGGTAGCCTATCCATTCTCCAGGAGATCTTCCTGAACTAGAAATTGAACCTGGGTCTCCTGCATTGAAGGCAGATTATTTACCAACTGAGCTATAAGGCTGTATATTGTCACCCTGCTTATTTAACTTATATGCAGAGTACATCATGAGAAATGCTGGGCTGGATGAAGCACAAGCTGGAATCAAGATGGAGGGGGGAAATATCAATAATCTCAGATATGCAGATGACACCACCCTTATGGCCAAAAGCGAAGAAGAACTAAAGAGCCTCTTGATGAAAGTGAAAGAAAAAAGTGAAAATGTTGGCTTAAAATTCAACATTCAGAAAACTAAGATCATGGCATTTGGTCCCATCACATCATGGCAAATAGATGGGGAAACAGTGGAAACAGTGACAGACTTTATTTTTTTTGGTTGGGGGGGGTGGGAGGGGGGCTCCAAAATCACTGCAGGTGGTGACTGCAGCCATGAAGTTAAAAGACACTTGCTCCTTGGAAGAAAAGTTATGACAAACCTATGCAGCATATTAAAAAGCAGAGTCATTACTTTGCCAACAAAGGTCCATCTAGTCAAAGCCATGGTTTTTCCAGTAGTCATGTATGGATGCGAGTGTTGGACCATAAAGAAAGCTGAACAATGAAGAATTGATGTTTTTGAACCATGATGTTGGAGAAGACTCTTGAGAGTCTCTTGGATTGCAAAGAGATCCAATCAGTCCATCCTAAGGGAAATCAGTCTTGAATATTCACTGGAAGGACTGATGCTGAAGTTGAAATTCCAATTGATGTGGCCACCTGATGTGAGGAACTCACTCATTTGAAAGGACCTTGGTGCTGGGAAAGATTGAAGGCATGAGGAAAAGGGGATAACAGAGGATGAAATGGTTGAATGGCATCACTGACTCAAGACATGAGCTTGAGTAAACTCCAGGAGCTGGTGATGGACAGGGAAGTCTGGTGTGCTGCAGTCCACGGGGTCACAAAGAGTCGGACACAACTGAGTGACTGAACTGAACTGAATTGCATCATTTGTTCCAGTTCTTTAATCCAGAAAGTTTGCTCCTTGTGGTATCTCTGCTCTTTGTTTCTCTTACATGGGCTGCTCTTCTTCTCAGTCACTCCACAGAAAATGCTTCTTCAGGAATAGAATGATGGGTGTCAAATAGAACAAATGATATGAAGGAAAAGTGAAAGTGTTAGTCACTCAGTTGTGTCCAGCTCTTTGTGACCCCATGGACTACATGTAGCCTGACAGCCTCCTCTGACCATGGAATTCTCCAGGCAAGAGTACTGGAGTGTGTAGACATTTCCTTCTCCAGGAGATCTTCTCAACCCAGAGATCCAACCTGGGTCCCCTGTATTGCAGGCAGATCCTTTACTGTCTAAGCCACCAGGGAAGCCCTTATATGAAGGAATTTCTAGCAAAATAAAGGGAGCAAGAGTCTCATTACTGGGGAAGCAGATTTTCCTTTAGAACTTACATCATATGAAACTGGAGAAAGTGTGCTGGCATTGGGGTTTCATGGAGCCTCACCCCCAGATGACCCTGACTTACCCTGAACAGAAGAGCTGCTGAGAGTGTGCCTGTTCATTTTCCACTTGACTGGAATCTGAAAACATAGAAATCTCACAAGAAACTTGGGTCTCACAAAGTTTCAAACCAAATTTTGCAGATTCAGGAGTGAAGTCAACTGAGCTTGATAAAATGGTATGCTTTGTTTTTTTTCCCCCAGCTCTAAAATGAACCATCTGAACTCTTCTATCAAGCACAGGGAGAGAATCATGTCTTATTCAACAACTCCCAGATCCCTAGTTAGCAATAACCATAAGGAAAACCATTTAATTGCATTCTGTGAGGGTGGGAAGTGACAGTTGCCTCCTTTCCTAGTCATTCTTACCTGCCTCTTGACCTCATGGAGACTGATTGCTCTTTGATAAGAAAGCCCCTACTCACTGCTCCACTAGACTATAGTAAACCGACATGGAGCTTTGCCAGTATGTTGCCTCAGGAAAGGGTGCCATGTATTGGTTTAAATTGGCCTGTTACATACCATTTGATAGAGTCTGAAGCTTACTCAGAGAACAGTGAGCATTGCACAAAATGTGTGCTAGGGAGACTTGTTCTGTTCTGTAAGCAGGTCATCTACAATTACTCCTTTGTCTCTTTTTAAGCCCCATTAGATTCCTTTCTCTCAATTTCTTAACTATCTGACTAAATATTTAAAATTTGAATTTATCTTGATATTATTCATGCATTTTGTCTCAGCTCAAATACTAGTTATTTGGAGTCTGACACTCTAAATAGTGAGACATTTCTTTTTTCCTTTTCCAATTGGAATGTGTTATCATCTATTCCTTGTGTTTTGTACATAAAAATGTTTAGTTATATTTAACATATTACAGGTTTTTCCTAATCATCTGTTCATATTTTTCATCATCTATAGTACATATAGCAGCACTATTTGTGTTGTGCTTCGTCTCTCAGTCATGTCCAACTCTTTGCAACCCCATGGACTATAGCCCGCTAGGCTCCTCTGTCCATGAAGATTCTCTAGGAAAGAACACTGGAGTGGGTTTCCATGTCCTCCTCTAGGGATAGCTCTATTTAAGTGCTGCTAAATAAGCACAGTGGTTGCCATGTGACAGCCATTGTTTTAAGACCTTATGAATGAAAGCATCTATCTGAAAGTGTTAGTCGCTCAGTCACCTCTGATTCTTTGAGACCCCAAGGACTGCAGTTTGCCAGGCTTCTCTGCCCATGGAATTCTCCAGGCAAGAATACAGGAGCGGGCTACCATTTCCTTCTCCAGAGGATCTTCCTGACCCAGGGATCGAACCCAGGTCTCCTGCATTGCAGGTGGATTCTTTACTGTCTGAATCACCATGGTTAAGACCTTAACATGTTATTAATTCATGTAATCCTAACAATCCAAAAAACTGGTAATATTGTTATCCTCCCCATGTAAGTTAAATAGTTTGACCAAGGACAGAAGCTAGTGAAAAGAATTCCATTCAAGCAGTTCAGTTGTGGAATCTATGCCCTTAACCACTCTACTACGCTGCCTCATCAACCTAATGATTTTCTTCAGGGATAATATATTTTAGGCTGCTATAGAGGGTTCTGGGAGGTTTTATATAAGACTTGTTACAGGAGTATACCATCCTCCCTTGTTCTTTTAAATAGCTGACTGCACTGAAACTACTTCTCTGTCAGTTAAGGAAATGTCTTAAAATCATCAAATGTTAAAGAAAGATCTTGTCACAAACATAACCCATTAAAAAATATATGTACCAACCCCACTTATATGAACAGTGAAATATACCTTATTTTCTTCAGATCATTTTAGACAAGTCTCAACCAGCAAGACAGGAGCTAAAATGATTGACTCAAAAAAGGTTTGCATTGAAAAGAAAGTGGAAAGTAAATCTGTACTCTATTATTTCAGTTCAGTTCAGTTCAGTCGCTCAGTCATGTCCAACTCTTTGCGACCCCATGAATTGCAGTACGCCAGCCCTCCCTGTCCATCACCAACTCCCGGAGTTCATCCAAACTCATGTGCATCAAGTCGGTGATGCCATCGAGCCATCTCTCCTCTGTCGTCCCCTTCTCCTCCTGCCCCCAATCCCTCTCAGCAACAGGGTCTTTTCCAATGAGTCAACTCTTAGCATGAGGTGGCCAAAGTATTAGAGTTTCAGCCTCAGTGTCAGTCCTTCCAATTAACACCCAGGACTGATCTCCTTTAGAACAGACTGGTTGGATCTCCTGGCAGTCCAAGGAATTCACAAGAGTCTTCTCCAACACCACAGTTCAAAAGCATCAATTCTTCAGTGCTCAGCCTTCTTCACAGTTCAACTCTGACATCCATACATGACCACTGGAAAAACCATAGACTTGACTAGCCAGACCTTGGTTGGCAAAGTAATATCTCTGCTTTTTAACATGCTTTCTGGGTTGGTCATAACTTTCCTTCCAAGGAATAAGCATCTTTCAATTTCATGCCTGCAGTCACCATCTGTAGTGATTTTGGAGCCCAGAAAAATAAAGTCTGACACTGTTTCCACTGTTTCACCATCTATTTGCCATGAAGTGATGGGACCAGATGCCATGATCTTTGTTTTCTGAATGTTGAGCTTTAAGCCAACTTTTTAACTCTCCACTTTCATTTTCATCAAGAGGTTCTTTAGTTCCTCTTCACTTTCTGCCATAAGGGTGGTGTCATCTGCATATCTGAGGTTATTGATATTTCTCCTGGCAGTCTTGATTCCAGTTTGTGCTTCTTATAGCCCAGCGTTTCTCATGATGTACTCTGCATAGAAGTTAAATAAGCAGGGTGACAATATACAGCCTTGATGTACTCCTTTTACTATTTGGAACCAGTCTGTTGTTCCATGTCCAGTTCTAACTGGTTCTTCCTGACCTGTGTATAGGTTTCTCAAGAGGCAGGTCGGGTGGTCTGGTATTCCCATCTCTTTCAGACTTTTCCACAGTTTATTGTGATCCACACAGTCAAAGGCTTTGGCATAGTCAATAAAGCAGAAATAGATGTTTTTCTGGAACTCTCTTGCTTTTTCCATGATCCAGCGGATGTTGACAATTTGATCTCTGGTTCCTCTGCCTTTCCTAAAACCAGCTTGAACATCTGGAAGTTCACGGTTCACACATTGCTGAAGCCTGGCTTGGAGAATTTTGAGCATTACTTTACTAATGTGTGAGATGAGTACAATTGTTCAGTAGTTTGAGCATTCTTTGGCATTGCCTTTCTTTGGGATTGGAATGAAAACTGACCTTTTCCAGTCCTGTGGCCACTGCTGAGTTTTCCAAATTTGCTGGCATATTGAGTGCAGCACTTTTACAGCATCATCTTTCAGGATTTGAAATAGCTCAACTGGAATTCCATCACCTCCACTAACTTTGTTCATAGTGATGCTTTCTAAGGCCTACTTGACTTCACATTCCAGGATGTTTGGCTATAGGTCAGTGATCACACCATCGTGATTATCTGGGTCATGAAGATCTTTTTTGTACAGTTCTTCTGTATATTCTTGCCACCTCCTCTTAATATCTTCTGCTTCTGTTAGGTCCATACCATTTCTGTCCTTTATCGAGCCCATCTTTGCATGAAATATTCCCTTGGTATCTCTAATTTTCTTGAAGAGATCTCTAGTCTTTCCCATTCTGTTGTTTTCCTCTATTTCTTTGCATTGATCGCTGAGGAAGGCTTTCTTATCTCTTCTTGCTATTCTTTGGAACTCTGCATTCAAATGGGGATATCTTTCGTTTTCTCCTTTGCTTTTGGCTTCTCTTCTTTTCACAGCCATTTGTAAGATCTCCTCAGACATCCATTTTGCTTTTTTGCATTTCTTTTCCATGGGGATGGTCTTGATCCCTGTCTCCTGTACAATGACATAAACCTCCGTCCATAGTTCCTCAGGTACTCTGTCTATCAGATCTAGTCCATTAAATCTATTTCTCACTTCCACTCGGATAATTTCTGAGGCCTTTGTTGTTGCTATTGAAGCGATGTGGGAGAAGCAAGAATTTCACATTGGGAATATTAATATCAAGGTTGAGTTCTGGTTGCCTTGATAGCTCATCCTATGCTTTATACAAAAGATAAATTACTACTGCATAGGTTGTGACTTCAGGATGGTATTTGTCTTTGATCTGTTGGTTGAGTCCCCTATCTGGTGGCTGAATTTTTCTTGAATGTTGCTACAGAGGAGATTCTAGGTCTCACACAACCCACAGTAATGTTTTCTAGACCTCAAGGGCTTCAGAATAAATTCTCTTTTATTTGAGGTTTCTCTTTAGAAATATTAAATGTTTTTCTTTCATTATGGCCTTAAGGAGTGATAACTTCCTCAAGGATTGAAAGTTTTCACATCTTATATGATCCTGCTGGGCTCTTTCCTTGAATGTTTCTCAAGTTGTGATCTGGGACCCACTCATCAACTGAGTGACTTGTAAAATGCAGACTCCTGAACCTCATCCTAGAAGCACTTACTCAAATCCTCTGAGATGAGACTCAAGAACCTGTATTTTAAATGAATATTTCATGTGGGTTTTGCATATTTAACACTAGGGAATCTTGGGAAAGGGCCTTAATGTGGCTGCTTTTTAATATATTACTAATGGGCTTCTCTGGTGGCTCAGAGGTAAAGAATCCATCTGTCAAGCAGGAAATGTGGGTTCAGTCCCTGGGTCAGGAAGATCCCCTGGAGAAGGAAACATCAATCCACTCCAGTACTCTTGTCTGGAAAATCCCATGGACAGAGGAGTCTGGAGGGGTACAGTTCATGGGGTCACAAAAAGAGTTGGACATGACTTAGTGACTAAACAATAATAACAATAGCATTACTTTGAGGTAGGGTGAAAGTTTCAAATGCTAAGTAAAGGGAAATTATTACAGAGGCATCAGTGAAGTAAAGAGGTTATCTCTTCTCCAAAGTGTTCTGCAGATAAGAGTATTTGTACTTGCTCGTAGACATAAAATCTGATATAATTCCTTTGGTAGCCTCTTCAGCATTTGTACTTGCCCATAGACAAGAATCTGATATAATTCCTTTGGTAGCCTCTTCAAGCATTTGTGGAAGAAAGGTTTAAAGCACACACACAAACATCTCTTTAATTTTTATATTAGTCATATTCCTCCATGCCCTTTTATGAAAAAAAAAAAAAAAATCTGCCAGGATATCCATTTACCTGCAGCTTTGTGGAATAGAAAGTTTTTGTTCAAAGAACACTGTCCTTTTTCTTTCTTTCTTTCTTTCTTTTTTTAAATAAAAACAAATGTCATCAGGTAAGAGAGAGGATGAAATGACAGAGGCTGATACTAACTTATTGAGTCCTGCACAAAACTAAGATTGTAAATAAAAACATTTGAGAGACTTCAAAAATATTTTCAGTGTATAAACAGATTGTCTTATTCTCATTGAACAAGGTATCTGAGCTTACTTGTTTCAGCTGAATGCCTTTCCTTGATTTTCTTGTATGATTCAGTTGTAAATAGCAGATACTTTCAGGTGATTAAAACACATTCACAACAATGTGAATATATTTTTTAAATGCTTTTCTATTTCAGTCCACCTGTCTCATAAAATAATGCAAAAGTAAACACAAAGATGCTTTATCTTTAACAACAATGGGCTTCCCCCGTGGCTCAGATGGTAAAGAATCCCCCTGCAATCCAGGAGAACTGTGTTCCATCCCTGGGTCAGGAAAATCCCCTAATGAAGGGATGGCTACCCACTCCAGTATTCTTGCTTGGAGAATTCCATGGATAGAGGAGCCTGGTGGGTTACAGTCTATGGGCTCACAAAGAGTCGGGCATGACTGAGTGACCAACACTAACAACAATAACAAAATAATAGAAAACTATCTTCATAGAGTTATACATGCCACCATTGCTTTCCAGGATGACAAGCACGTTCCTTTAAGGCTTTGGTGGATAATTTTGTAAGTCAATAATTTTCTTGGACAATGCCTTTTCCCTGGAGGTAGCTGATTCTATTTGGTCCCTGAACTACAGACATAATCACATCACTGTATTTCCCCTATGATATTTACTTTTTTTCTCACAGATAGGGTGGGATACAACTGACTTCAGGAACAAGGTATTTGAAATGAAACTTTACAAAAACATAAATATTTAGAGGTTATGTTATAGTCAAGGCACAGGAAATAAACTATAGAACAATATTGTAACTAATGTTTATTTAAATTAAATTGTAATATTAGATATTCTAAAAGGAAAAATAATATGCAAACATAAAACTAGGATTAATGAGGATTTTCCAGATTATGAGTTCTTGAAAAGATGCTATTTATCTTTGTTTATCCAAGTAGCAAGAGCATAAAGTCTAGAACTTACATTATAGAAGCACACAAGATGAGTTTGTAAACTAGTTCTGCTATTTACTACTTACTACATGTGTTTGACTAAATTACTTAAGTTTTGTCATGTACATAATGGGAATAATAATGGTACTTATTATAGTCTGTAAGTATTACATGATATAATGAACATGCAATTCTTGGCATTTTACTTGACATATTCTAAACTTCAATGTTAATTACTGCTATTTATCAGTACAGAATGAAAAAGAGCTTAACAGTTAAATGAAGGCTATTTTAATACTATTATATATACTCTAACCTTCTTGGGTCTAGATTTTCTCCAACTATACATATTATTTTTCTCACCTTGATCTCTCTGACTGAAATTCCCTTTAAAGCAATTTACTATACAGGAAATTCCTTACTTATTGTTGAAACATGGAGGGCAAGCATAACAAAATGCTAAAAAAAAAAGTTCTCAGAGATTTTTAACTCTGAAAGCAACAAATACATAACGATAAAGCTATAAATGCTTTCTTAATAGTATAGCCCAATTCCCAAGGGAGCAGTATTTGACCCTAAATTACTGATTCCTCAAAGGGAGCATTTTTGCTACCAAAGAGTTTAGCAATGTCTAGAGACATTTTTGTTTCTTACAACTTGACAGAGAGTTGTTCTAATAGGCAGAAGCCAGAGATGTTGATACACATTGTAAGCCACTTGGCAGTCCCCATAGCAAATAAACATCTAGCTTTAAATTTCAATAGTGCACATATTGAAAAACTTGACTAATCTGATAAAATACAAATATATTTAAAGAAAGAGAAAAAGGCATCATTTAAATTCTTTTAAGTAACTTTTTTTAAAATTTATACTCACTAAGAAATCTATCAATATGGCTTCTCTGTAGATTTTTTTGAAAAGCTGGCTCAAGATTCTGCCCTACATGAAGTCGTTTGATGTAGGTAGGCATTCTCAACATTTAGACAAGGATGAGATCTATTTTTAAAGTAAGTCAATCCTGAATATTCTTTAGAAGGACTGATGCTGAAGTTGAAACTCCAATACTTTGGCCACCTGATGGGAAGAACTGACTCATTGGAAAAAACCCTGATGCTGGGAAAGATTGGAGGCAGGAGGAGAAGGGGACGACAGAGGTTAAGTCAGTTGGATAGCATCATTGACTCGATGGACAGGAGTTTGAGCAAGCTCTGGGTGTTGGTGATGGACAGGGAGGCCTGGCGTGCTGCAGTCCATGGGGTCACAAAGAATCGGACACGACTGAGTGACTGAACTGAACTGAAGATCTATTTTTATTTATTTATAAACCTGAAGTTCAGACTCCTGGACAAAGTAAATATTAAATTTTAAACTGTATGGAAAGATGTTTAACTTCTGATTCAACTTTTCTAAGAGCTATAGAGCTATTTAGCCTACCTTTTTCATCTCGAGTGAGTTTTGGTAGTTTGTATCTTGCTAAGATTCAGTTCAGTTCAGTTACTCAGTTGTGTCCAACTCTTTGTAACCCCAGGTACTGCAGCATGCCAAGCCTCCCTGTCCATCATGAGCTCCCAGAGCTTGCTCAAACTCATGTCCATTGAGTCGGTGATGCCATCCAACCATTTCATCCTCTATTGTCCCTGCCTCCTCCTGCCTTCAATTTTTCCTAGCATCAGGGTCTTTTCCAATGAGTCAGTTCTTGACATCATGTGGCCAAAGTATTGGAGTTTCAGCTTCAGCATCAGTCCTTCCAGTGAACGTTCAGGACTGATTTCCTTTAGGATGGACTGGTTGGACCTCCTTGCAGTCCAAGGGATTCTCAAGAGTCTTCTCCAACACCACAGTTCAAAAGCATCAATTCTTCGGTGCTCAGCCTTCTTTATAGTCCAACTCTCACATCCATCGGAGAAGGCAATGGCAACCCACTCCAGTATTCTTGCCTGGAAAATCCCATGGACGGAGGAGCCTGGTAGGCTGCAGTCCATGCCGTTGCTAGGAGTTGGACACGACTAAATTTCTTCACTTTTCACTTTGATGCATTGGAGAAGGAAATGGCAACTCACTCCAGTGTTCTTGCCTGGAGAATCCCAGGGACAGGGGAGCCTGGTGGGCTGCCGTCTATGGGGTCTCACAGAGTTGGACACGACTGAAGCGATTTAGCAGCAGCAGCTCACATCCATACATGGCTACTGGAAAAACCATAGTTTTAACTAGATAGACCTTTGTTGGCAAAATAATGTCTCTGCTTTTTAATGTGCTGTCTAGGTTGTTCATAGTTTTTCTTCCAAGGGAGCAAGTGTCTTTTAATTTCATGGCTGCAGTCACCATCTGCAGTGATTTTAGAGCCCCTCCAAAAATGAAGTTTCTCACTGTTTCCATTATTTCCCCATCTATTAGCCATGAAATGATAGGACTGGATGCCATGATCTTAGTTTTCTGAATGTTGAGTTTTAAGCCAGTTTTTTCACTATTCTCTTTCTCCTTCATCAAGAGGCTCTTTAGTTCCTCTTCACTTTATGCCATAAGGGTGGTGTCATGTGTATATCTGAGGTTATTGATATTTCTCCTGTCAATCTTGATTCCAGCTTGTGCTTCATCCAGCCTGGCATTTCACGTAATGTACTCTGCATATAAGTTAAATAAGCAGGGTGACAATATACAACTTTGAAGTACTCCTTTACCAATTTGGAACCAGTCTGTTGTTCCATGTCTTGCTAAGATTAGATTGCTTCAATAAGATACAATTAAATTTGTTCAAAATACTTCGTTATTATTCTCATAATATGTGAAGAATCTGAGTATCAATGCTTCTCACATTTCTTATGGTGTAACATTTCTTGTTCTTTTTTTTTTTTTCCTTAACCATGACCAACTTGGCTAGTTTATCAGTCTTATTGACCTTCTCAAAGACTGCTTTGGTTCCAAATATTTTCTTTATTATTTCTCTGACTTTTAAAAAATAACTATTTCATTATTTCACAATTATTTTGTTACCTTTCTCCTCCTTTGATGCTAATTTGATCTTCTTTTTCTAGTTTCTTAAGGTAAAAGCTAAGATCATTGAGTTTATGCTGTTCTTCTTTTCTAAGAATTTAGGGATATGATATTTCCTTTAAGTACCTCTTTAGTGGCATCCTACAAATTTTGATATTGTGTTTTCATTTTCATTCAGAGAAAAATAATTTTTCATATCCCTTTCATTCTTTCTTTGACCATGATTATTTACAATATACTATTTATTTGGCAAATATTTTGACATTTATCACAAATCTTTCTATTTTGGATTTCTAGATTATTTATTTGTATACACAGGTATACTTTTAGTTACTTAATACTTTTAAATGTATTAAGGTTTCCTTTATGGCTAAGGATATGGGCTATCCTGGTAATGATTCTGTGTGAGTTGGAAAAGTATTTATATTCCCTATTGTTTGTAGGGTTTTCTATAAGAGTTAATTGAGTAAGATAGTGAATAGTTTTGTTCACTTGTTACTGCAAATAGTGAACTTGTCAACATAAATGTTCAACTGTAGACTCCTGTCTAGGAAACTACTTGGCTTGTAAGGCAAGCTCTTCTTTCTCATTAATGAAATTTTGGGGAATTTTGGCTCAGTTTTCCCTTAGGACCCAATCAAATGTTACCTACTTTAAGAAGCCCTCTTTGATTTATTATTTTAAAAACTTACAATATTGTTTATATTGACAGTATATTTAATTATACAAATATATAATATATAAATATATAAATAAATATATAAATATAAATATATAAATATATAAATAAATATATAATTATATATTTATTTTCATGCTTTTTTGTACCTTGAGAAAAAATCAAGTTCATATTTATCTGCATTTACCTAGCAGATGGTGGAGAAGGCAACGGCAACCCACTCCAGTACTCTTGCCTGGAAAATCCCATGGATGGAGGAGCCTGGTAGGCTGCAGTCCATGGGGTCACTAAGAGTCGGGCACGACTGAGTGATTTCACTTTCACTTTCATGCATTGGAGAAGGAAATGGCAACCCACTCCAGTATTCTTGCCTGGAGAATCCCGGGACAGAGGAGCCTAGTAGGCTGCTATCTATGGTGTTGCACAGAGTTGGACACAACTGAAGTGACTTAGCCTCACATGGTAGAGATCTTACAATATGGCAGGTGTTCAAAAATGTTGTGTCTTTTAAAACCCTTGTGTTTATCATAATGTTAAGTAGCATTTGCACAAACATTGATCTTTTTGAGTAAATAGATTCCTTGTAGTATATTCCAAACCAGTGACCATCCAATATTACTTTGAATACTTCTAAACATATGCAGCTTGCCTTGTGGCTTAGATGGTAAAGAAACTGCCTGTATTGTAGGAGACTCATATTTGATCCCTGGGTTGGGAAGATCCCCTAGAGAAGACAAGGGCAACCCACTCCAGTCTTGCCTGGAGTATCCCATGGACAGAGGAGCCTGGTGGGCCACAGTCCATGGGGTTGCAAAGAGTCAGACACGACTGAGCAACTAACACTTTCACTTACTTTCATTCCAGAACTAACTTATTGCATGCTTGAATAGTTCTGTTAAATTTTTTTCTTATGTTATATTAAAATATGCCTTGTTGTTATTTGTATCCAGAAAAAAAGAGATGCACCTTCTTGTCTTGTTTATTCTGTCTCACTTCTCTTAGCCGTTTCTCTGTCATACTAAGAATTTCCAGAGTCTTTATTCTTTTAAATGGCTGAGAAATACTCTATTGTGTATATGTACCACAGCTTTCTTATCCATTCATCTGCTGATGGACATCTAGGTTGCTTCCATGTCCTGGCTATTATAAACAGTGCTGCGATGAACATTGGGGTACACGTGTCTCTTTCAATTCTGGTTTCCTCAGTGTGTATGCCCAGCAGTGGGATTTCTGGGTCATAAGGCAGTTCTATTTCCAGTTTTTTAAGGAATCTCCACACTGTTCTCCATAGTGACTGTACTAGTTTGCATTCCCACCAACAGTGTAAGAGGGTTCCCTTTTCTCCACACCCTCTCCAGCATTTATTGCTTGTAGACTTTTGGATCACAGCCATTCTGACTGGTGTGAAATGGTACCTCATAGTGGTTTTGATTTGCATTTCTCTGATAATGAGTGATGTTGAGCATCTTTTCATGTGTTTGTTAGCCATCTGTATGTCTTCTTTGGAGAAATGTCTATTTAGTTCTTTGGCCGATTTTTTGATTGGGTCATTTATTTTTCTGGAGTTGAGCTGTAGGAGTTGCTTGTATATTTTTGAGATTAGTTGTTTGTCAGTTGCTTCATTTGCTATTATTTTCTCCCATTCTGAAGGCTGTGTTTTCACCTTGCTTATAGTTTCCTTTGATGTGCAGAAGCTTTTAAATTTAATTAGGTCCCATTTGTTTATTTTTGCTTTTATTTCCAATATTCTGGGAGGTGGGTCATAGAGGATCCTGTTGTTATATATATTGGAGATTGTTTTGCCTATGTTCTCCTCTAGGAGTTTTATAGTTTCTGGTCTTATGTTTAGATCTTTAATCCATTTTGAGTTTATTTTTGTGTATGGTGTTAGAAAGTGTTCTAGTTTCATTCTTTTACAGTGGTTGACCAGTTTTCCCAGCACCACTTGTTAAAGAGATTGTCTTTAATCCATTGTATATTCTTGCCTCCTTTGTCAAAGATAAGGTGTCCCTATGTGCTTGGATTTATCTCTGGGGTTTCTATTTTGTTCCATTGATCTATATTTCTGTCTTTGTGCCAGTACCATACTGTCTTGATGACTGTGGCTTTGTAGTAGAGCCTGAAGTCAGGCAGGTTGATTCCTCCTGTTCCATTCTTCTTTCTCAAGACTGCTTTGGCTATTCGAGGTTTTTTTGTATTTCCATACAAATTGTGAAATTATTTGTTCTAGCTCTGTGAAGAATACCATTGGTAGCTTGATAAGGATTGCACTGAATCTATAAATTGCTTTGGGTAGTATATTCATTTTCACTATATTGATTCTTCCAATCCATGAACATGGTGTATTTCTCCATCTATTAGTGTCCTCTTTGATTTCTTTCACCAGTGTTTTATAGTTTTCTGTATATAGGTCTTTAGTTTCTTTAGGTAGATATATTCCTAAGTATTTAATCTTTTTGTTGCAATGGTGAATGGAATTGTTTCCTTAATTTTTCTTTCTATTTTCTCATTATTAGTGTATAGGAATGCAAGGGATTTCTGTGTGTTGATTTTATATCCTGCAACTTTACTATAGTCATTGATTAGTTCTAGTAAATTTCTGGTGGAGTCTTTAGGGTTTTCTATGTAGAGGATCATGTCATCTGCAAATAGTGAGAGTTTTACTTCTTTTCCAATTTGGATTCCTTTTATTTCTTTTTCTGCTCTGATTGCTGTGGCCAAAACTTCCAAAACTATGTTGAATAGTAATAGTGAAAGTAGGCACCCTTGTCTTGTTCCTGACTTTTGGGGGAATGCTTTCAAATTTTCACCATTGAGGATAATGTTTGCTGTGGGTTTGTCATATAGAGCTTTTATTATGTTGAGGTATGTTCCTTCTATTCCTGCTTTCTGGAGAGTTTTTATCATAAATGGATGTTGAATTTTGTCAAAGGCTTTCTCTGCATCTATTGAGATAATCATATGGTTTTTATTTTTCAATTTGTTAATGTGGTGTATTACATGGATTGATTTGCAGATATTGAAGAATCCTTGCATCCCTGGGATAAAGCCCACTTGGTCATGGTGTATGATCTTTTTAATGTGTTGCTGGATTCTGATTGCTAGAATTTTGTTAAGGATTTTTGCATCTATGTTCATCAGTGATATTGGCCTGTAGTTTTCTTTTTTTGTGGGATCTTTGTCAGGTTTTGGTATTAGGGTGATGGTGGCCTCATAGAATGAGTTTGGAAGTTTACCTTCCTCTGCAATTTTCTGGAAGAGTTTGAGTAGGATAGGTGTTAGCTCTTCTCTAAATTTTTGGTAGAATTCATCTGTGAAGCCGTCTGGACCTGGGCTTTTGTTTGCTGGAAGATTTCTGATTACAGTTTCAATTTTCATGCTTGTGATGGGTCTGTTGCTGCCAAATCGCTTCAGTAGTGTCCGACTCTGTGCGACCCCGTAGACAGCAGCCCACCAGGCTCCCCCTCCATGGGATTCTCCAGGCAAGAACAATGGAGTGGGTTGCCATTTCCTTCTCCAATGCATGAAAGTGAAAAGCGAAAGTGAAGTTGCTCAGTCATGTCCCACTCTTAGCGACCCCATGGACTGCAGCCTACCAGGCTCCTCTGCCCATGGGATTTTCCAGGCAAGAGTACTGGAGTGGGGTGCCATTGCCTTCTCTGGATGGGTCTGTTAAGATTTTCTATTTCTTCCTGGTCCAGTTTTGGAAAGTTGTACTTTTCTAAGAATTTGTCCATTTCTTGCACGTTGTCCATTTTATTGGCATATAATTGCTGATAGTAGTCTCTTATGATCCTTTGTGTTTCTGTGTTGTCTGTTGTGATCTCTCTATTTTCATTTCTAATTTTATTGATTTGATTTTTCTCCCTTTGTTTCTTGATGAGTCTGGTTAATGGTTTGTCAATTTTGTTTATCCTTTCAAAGAACCAGCTTTTGGCTTTGTTGATTTTTGCTATGGTCTCTTTTGTTTCTTTTGCATTTATTTCTGCCCTAATTTTTAAGATTTCTTTCCTTCTACTAACCCTGGGGTAATAGCTCAGTAGGTAAAGAATCTGCCTGCAATGCAGGAGACCTGGGTTCAATCCCCAGGTAGGGAAGATGCCGTAGAGAAGGGAAAGGCTACCCACTCCAGTATTCTGGCATGGTCTGGAGAATTTCATGGGCTGTATAGACCATGGCGTCACAAAGAGTCAGACATGACTGGGTGTTCTTTGGAAGGACTGATGCTAAAGCTGAAACTCCAATACTTTGGCCACCTCATGTGAAGAGTTGACTCATTGTAAAAGACCCTGATACTGGGAGGGATTGAGGGCAGGGGGAGAAGGGGATGACAGAGGATGAGATGGCTGGATGGCATCACCGACTCGATAGACATGAGTTTGGGTGAACTCCAGGAGTTGGTGATGGACAGGGAGGCCTGGTATGCTGCAATTCATGGGGTTGCAAAGAGTCAGACACGACTGAGCGACTGAACTGAACTGAACTGATAGCCAATCAACAAACAATGTTGTGATAGTTTAAGGTGAACAGCAAAAGGATTCAGCTATACATATACATGTATTCATTCTCCCCCAAACTCCCCTCCCATCCAACCTGCCACATAACATTGAGCATAACATTTCCATGTGCTATACAGAAGGAGAGAAGGGATAATTAGGGAGTTTGGGATGTACATGTACACACTGTTATATTGAAAATGGAGCTATATTGAAAACAAGGACCTACTGTATAGCTCATAGAACTCTCCTCAAAGTTATGTCCATTCCTTTTGTATGGCATGGCTTGGTGACCATCACCATTATATTTATTTTACTCATGTAGAGATGCATACTCTAAATTCTCAGTGTATGTAAGCAGCTTTCTATGCCTCTTATGATCATATACTATCTTGAACTGAATGCTATGCTTCTATATTCAGTCATAGAAAGAGTGGAAGAGAGGAGAGATGAAAAAAATAGAGGTTTTCTCTTCTCTAACTCATATCCAGGGTCACCATACATCTTTCTGCAAGTTGTTCATTGCACAGTAGTATCCTGCTAAAGCTTGCTAGGTGGCTCAGTGGTAAAGATCCACCTGCCAATGCAGGAGACATAGGTTCAATCTTTGGGTTGGGAATATCCCTGGACATGGAATGGCTACCCACCTCAGTATTCGTGCCTGGAGAATCCCAAGGACAGAGGAGTCTGGCTGGCTAGACCATGAAGTTGCAAAGAGTCATACATGTATGAGCACACACATGTTCAACTAAAGGGGAAAGTGAAGTATAAAATTAAATTTTGACTCTGTTGACCATATCTTTTACTTGAATCTAGGGCACGCTTGTCCACTCAGTATAAGGAGTACCTTCTTCAAATTTGAACCAGGTTTGGGTTCTTAGAATTTGGGTCTACCCCAAGAGAGACATCTTTGTCTAATTATCATAATAGTACTGTATATTTTTATCACATCCCTCTTCTCATCCATCCCTTACATTAATGACAAGAAAAAGTGAAAAAAATGAAAGCAGCTCAGTCATGTCTGAGTCTTTGCGATCCCATGGCCTATACAGTCCATGGAATTCTCCAGGCCAGAATAGTGGAGTGGGTAGCGTTCCCTTCTCCAGGGAATCTTCCCAGCACAGGGATCAAACCCAGGTCTCCTGCATTGCAGGTGGATTCTTTACCAGTTGAGCCACCAGGGAAGCCCCAAATGACAAGAAATTATACCTAAAGTGGCATAGTCACACACCCCAAGCTGCATAAGCAGTACATATTTCCTATAAAAAGTATTATTGAAATCACATTCTGTGTGAAATCTCTTACTTTGGTTTTTGCCTATGCTTTCTCCCTTATTTATATTTAACAATATTTGCTCCAGATGCTTATTCAAGCAAGACTTTGTGGGCTTAGATTTTGTTTCTTGTGTCATGGGTTCAAAGCTGTAAAATAACTTCCAATCCTAATAACTTGAACATGAAATTGTCAGATGGGAAAATCCAGAACACAGATATTGCAGGAATAAAGGGTACACTTGACGATTTGAGGCAATTTGATTCACTGTTGTGGTCAAATCCATATCTAATTTCTGGACAGCTTCACCATTGCTAGGTTAGTGAAGACAGGCCATATACTTGCAATGATTTTTACCACAAGGTTTATAAAAATATCAGAATAAAAGTGGACATCACATCAGATGCAAAGAAGAAGTTACAAAGTGAAATGTATTAAAAATTAATTTTCTGAAATCCATTGTATTTGCATAATATACTTTATGTATTATTTCATTTTCTTTCTGCTATGAAATTCATTAATTTTAATCCAGGATTAATACAACAAGAAGAAAAGAATTGGTTTTCTGTAGCATCTTCCCCACTCAACATATCCTAATGTACTTTATAAATAATGAATGAGATACTGTTAGAGTAGGGACTCTGTAGGCAAACAGAGTAGCCATCATATAAACTGGAAATAATTCTCAAAAAAGATAAATATGAAAATGAAAGCCCTTTATGCCCTTTCTTTTGTTCTTCTAAGTTTTTGGTAAAACTTTTAATAAGTTGTTGTCTGGAAGTAAATGTCATGTCTAAAGAGAGGAATATGGGAAAGGCTATGGGAAAGGATATGGGAAAATTCATTAATCAGGATTGTATTTGTAGGTCATGATAATCATTTATTAGTCTAAATAAGACTGCTGGGTTTTTTTTACTTCTAGAACTTATCCTTCTAACAACAATTTTTGGCTGAGGTCAAAACCCCTGCCAAACAATCCAAGATAGTTTCCATATAGCTTCCAGAGACTTGTGAAATTCAAGCACATTGTCTTTTACTAGAGGCAATCACATATAAAGTAAACTATGGTGAGTCTACCCCAAACAGGTTTTTTAAGCTAAAAACAGAATTCAAATATAACCAAAATGATGACTCTGTGAATAGCAGTTTCCCACTGATTAGCTTTAGCATTTCTCTCTCTGATATAAAAGCAAAATGATTTGTGGAAATACAGCTGTAGGTTGAACACTGTGATGAGTGAAGGAGCCACGGGTGAACTTGGGAAAAGTTTCTTTTTAGCCCCAATTTCCTGACTACCTCTAAATTTACTCTATTAGAGTGATTATCCAACTTAAAAATATTTAATTTGCTATTTCTTCTTTAGAAAAATAACTGCTTGAAACCTGGCCATTGTTTCAAAGAAAAAAAATGTTCTCTGTTGAGGAAAGATTAAGCAAGATGATGTGTTTCTACATTTTTAGAGATTAAAGAAGTGGCAAGAGCACACAGAAGAATTCTACAAAAAGGTCTTAATGACCTGGACAATCACGATAGTGTGGACACTCACCTAGGGCCAGACGTTTTGGAGTGTGAACTCAAGTGGTCCTTAAGAAGCATCACTACAAATAAAGCTCGTGGAGGTGGTGGAAATCCAGTTAAGCTATTTAAGTTCCTAAAACATGATGCTGTTAAAGTGCTTCACTCAGTATGTCAGCAAATTTGGAAAACTCAGCAATGGCCTGGAAAAAGTCAGTTTTCATTCCAATCTCAAAGAAAGGCAATGCCAAAGCATGTTCAAACTACTGTATAATTCCATTCACTTCACATGCTAGCAAAGTTATACTCAAAGTCCTTCAAGCCAGGTTTCAGCAGTACGTGAACTGAGAACTGCCAGATATACAAGCTAGATTTAGTAGACAGTGAAACCAGAGATCAAATTGCCAATATCCATTGGATCATAAAGAAAGCAAGGAAATTCCTGAAAAATATCAACTCTGCTTCATTGACTATGCTAAAGCCTTTGACTGTGTGGGTCACAACAGGCTGTGGAAAATTCTTAAAGAGCTGGGAATACCAGACCACCTTACTTGTCTCCTGGGAAACCTGAATCTAGGTCAAAAAGCAACAAGTTAATATTGGATTTGGAAAAGCTAAATGGTTCAAAATTGGGAAAGGAGTATGTTAAGGCTGTATATCACCATCCTGTTTGCTTAACTTATATGCAGAGTACATCATGAAAAATGTCAGGCTGGATGAATAATGTGCTGTAATCAAGATTGCCAGGAGAAATATCCACAACTTCAGATATGCAGATGATGCCTCTCTAATGGCAGAAAGTGAAGAGGAACTAAAGGGTGTCTTGATGAAGTTGAAAGAGGAGAGTAAAAAAGCTGTCTTAAAACTCAACATTCAAAAAAATGAAGATCATGGCATCTGGTGCCATCACTTCATGGCAAATAGAAGGGGAAAAAATGGAAGCAATGACAGATTTTCTTTACATGGGCTCCAAAATCACTATGGACAGTGACTGCAGCCATAAAATTAAAAGACACTTACTCCTTTTGAGAAAAGCTATAATAAATCTAGTTCAGTTCAGTCTCACAGACGTGTCCGACTCTTTGCAACTCCATGAATCGCAGCACGCCAGGCCTCCCTGTCCATCACCAACTCCCGGAGTTCACTCAAACTCACATCCATCGAGTTGGTGATGCCATCCAGCCATCTCATCCTCTGTCATCCCCTTTTCGTCCTGCCCCCAATCCCTCCCAGCATCAGAGTCTTTTCCAATGAGTCAACTCGCATGAGGTGGCCAAAGTACTGGAGTTTCAGCTTTAGCATCATTCCTTCCAAAGAACATCCAGGGATGATCTCCTTTAGAATGGACTAGTTGGATCTCCTTGCTCAATGATAAATTTAGTCAGTGTATTAAAAAGCAGAGACATCACTTTGCTGACAAAGGTCAGTATAGTAAAAGCTATTGTTTTTCCAGTAGTCATGTACAGTTGTGAGAATTGGACTATAAAGAAGGCTGAGCATGGAAGAACTGATGGTTTTGAATTGCACTGGAGAAAACTCTTAAGAGTCCCTTGGACTACAAGGAGATCAAACTAGTCAATCTTGATGGAAGTCAATCTTGAATATTCATTGGAAGGATTGATGCTGAAGCTGAAACTCCAATACTTTGGCTACCTGGTGTGAAGAGTCCCTGATGTGTAGTCCATTGGAAAAGACCCTGATGCTGGGAAAGATTGAAGGCAAAAGGAGAAGGGGGAAGCAGAGGATGAGATGGTTAGATAGCATCACCAACTTAATGGACATGAACTTGAGCAAACTCTGGGAGATAGTGAAAGACAAGGGAGCCTGGGATGTTGCAGTCCATGGGGACACAAAAAGTCGGACACAACTTAGTGACTGAACAACAACCAAAATATATATTAATTTAGAGACCTAATGCATTAGCATTCAATACATCTGTCAGAGGCCATATTTGTCAGATCAGATGAATCCAAAAGAAATAATCTTGTGGTTCAAAGTTGAAGAGTAGAAGCCAGACTGAATAAGACTTAAATCAGTCATTCAAATGGCTGGGAGTTCTTATGGTCTAATGGGTATCCATTGCTTTGCAGTTGGGTTGTAAAGGAGTCACAAATTGTCTCCAAAGACAGCTCCCAGGGTCAAACAAGAAGTCTCTCAAGAGAATAAGATGGCATAAGAGTTTCAAAGTCAAGCTGATCAGAGACAGATCTTGAGGCAGACTTGGAGGCACAAAATGAAACTAAAATTAGAGGACTTGGTCTGAGTCATTCAAATGTGATAGTGGTCTAAGGTAAGCAAACTTTCTGTGAAGAGTTAAATTACAAATATTTTATCTTTTGTTGATTATATGATCTCTGTGGCACCTACTGTATACCTTTGTAGTGTGAAGGAGACCATAGACAATGAATGAAAGAATGGATGTGGCTGCATTCCAATGACCCTTTACTAGCAAAAAAAGATGGTGGTCTATATTTGGCTCTTAGGTCATAATTGCCAAATTCTGGTATAAACAACAATGCTGGTTTAAAGTAATCTATAGTTGAACAGCAGTCATATTGTAAGGGAATGGTCATGAGGCCCATGTGTAGTCCATGTAAGCCCCTGTAGACTAGGCATTCTTCAGAGAAGATAGTGCTATGGGAAGACTTATAGTGGGAATTGGTCTTTGGTAAACACCCTTGTTTATTGTGTGTGGATCACAATAAACTGTGGAAAATTCTGAAAGAGATGGGAATAGCAGACCACCTGACCTGCCTCTTGGGAAACCTATATGCTGGTCAGGAAGCAATAGTTAGAACTGGACATGGAACAGCAGACTGGTTCCAAATAGGAAAAGGAGTATGTCAAGGCTGTATATTGTCACCCTGCTTATTTAACTTCTATGCAGAGTACATCATGAGAAATGCTGGGTTGGATGAAGCACAAGCTGGAATCAAGATTGTCAGGAGAAATATCAATAACCTCAGATATGCAGATGACACCACCCTTATGGCAGAAAGTGAAGAGGGACTAAAAAGCCTCTTGATGAAAGTGAAAGAGGAGAGTGAAAAAATTGGCTTAAAGCTCAACATTCAGAAAACGAAGATCATGGCATCCGGTCCCATCACTTCATGGAAAATAGATGGGGAAACAGTGGAAACAATGTCAGACTTTGTTTTTTTTGCTCCAAAATTACTGCAGATGGTGACTGCAGCCATGAAATTAAAAGACGCTTACTCCTTGGAAGGAAAGTTATGACCAACCTAGATAGCATATTCAAAAACAGAGACATGACTTTGCCAACAAAGGTCCATCTAGTCAAGGCTATGGTTTTTCCAGTGGTCATGTATGGATGTGAGAGTCAGACTGTGAAGAAAGCTGAGCGCCGAGGAATTGGTGTTTTTGAACTGTGGTATTGGAGAAGACTCCTGAGAGTCCCTTGGACTGCAAGGAAATCCAATTAGTCCATTCTAAAGGAGATCAGCCCTGGGATTTCTTTGGAAGGAATGATGCTAAGGCTGAAACTCCAGTACTTTGGCCACCTCATGAGAAGAGTTGACTCATTGGAAAAGACTCTGATGCTGGGAGGGATTGGGGGCAGGAGGAAAAGGGGACGACAGAGGATGAGATGGCTGGATGGCATCACCGACTCCATGGATGTGAGTTTGAGTGAACTCAGGGAGTTGGTGATGGACAGGGAGGCCTGGAGTGCTGTGATTCATGGGTTTGCAAAGAGTCGGACATGACTGAATGACTGAAATGAACTGAACTGAACTGAAATACCCTTGATAGTTACCCATTCAGAAAGAGACTGAGAAGTCTTATTTAATCCTTGAGAATATATATAAATGAGAAATGGCAACCCACTCCAGTATCCTTGCCCAGAGAATCCCATGGACAGAGGAGGCTGGTGGGCTACAGTGTATGGGGTAGCAAAGAGTTGGACATGACTGAATGACTAACACACACACACAGAAAGGATATCTGATGAACTTGTGGTGTTGATACGTACTAGCAATGATTTAATGTAATATATTACCTGACTAAAATTATGATTAATGCAGAGGCATATGTATGTTTATAGATTATAAAAATATGCAAAAAACTTCACCAGTCAGGGGGAAAAAAAAAATCAGTGCCCCGAGAACAAAGATAAAACAAGGATAATTATGAATAAACTCATCAGTCCATGTTTAAGCCTTAAAATAAACTCCAAATGGAAGAAGAGCCAAATATATTTTTGAGGCCTAAAGGCTAAACTTTTTTATGTTGAGATCTTTTTGAAAATATAAACTTTGAGTTATTTCTAAAATATGTTTGATCTTTACAGGTCTTTTAGATATTTGTGTATTTTGTTCATAAAACAATGTATATATACATACCTTTATTTTGTTTCTTATTCTTTCAGATGCAATAATCCTAAATGACAGAGTCATACTATCTACTTGTACAGGATTATAATATCAAGGAGTTAGAATGAAATATAGGTCTTTTTAAGGTCTTTCTCAAAAATTATGCTTCTATCTTTCTGAGGAAAGATAATCTTCCTTGGAATGCTAACATTTTAGTCTGTTCCATTTGCTTGAGTTTAGTTTGTATGAATTGACATTGCCGTTATAATCATAATCATCACTATCACACCGGACATGGGTAAAACCTTGATATATTTTGCCTCTTAGTATTGATTCTTACAATTAAGGGAATAGATGAGGCTACTAGGTTCAGAGAGATTAAGCATCTTGTCTGTGGTTACCAGTTGGTATGTGACAGAGCTAGGATTTGAAACCAAATCCAACTGACTCCCTTAACCATTATAGATAGTAATATAAAAGTATATGTATATACAATTGACTCTTGAACAGCAGGGAGGGTTAGGGGTGTCGATCCTCTATGAAGTTGAAAATCTGTCTGTTCTTTATAGTTGGCCCTCCATATACATGGTTCCTCTACATACTTGGTTCCTCTACATACTTGGTTCCTCTCATATCTGTGATTGCACAGACATGGATTCAGCTGACCTAGGATGTATAGTACTGTAGTGTTCACCATTGAAGGAAGACCTGTTTATAAGTTGACTTGCACTGCTTCAAATCTGTGTTATTCAAAGGCCAACCAACTGTATATACATTATGTATCTAATAGTAAAAATATTTATAATATTACTGCTAAGTGCTAACATCTACTGAGTGCTTATTAATTGAGATAAAATCTTGAGTCTGATGCATTTTCTATCACAATGCAATGACAAAGCATCAGCTCATCATGCCAAGAACTCTGCACTCCTGCTTCTGATTTTCACAGCTGACTTCTGAAATGTCAGTGATTATTTCATTGTGTAGCGCAGTGCCAAATGCCTCTGGCTTAATAACTAGGTCATTCATGTCTCACTTTATTTTGCTTCCCAGGCAGAAGATAAGAATTTGCTTTTCATAAACACAGAATCTTATATTTCTTGTGACATTTATTCTTCATTTACCATTTACATTTTATACAGAAAGATTATGTTGGTGATACCATTCCTCCAACCCATGGAAGGAAGTCAGCCAGCTTTTAAAAATTATGAATCTGTTCTCTTTGTGTCCATTTACTCATTCATTTCCTGTGTGTACCCAATATGCAAGGTGTTATTCTACAGCCAAATTAAGCAGTGAGGAAACAAGCAAAGTTTTACTCTTATGAAGTTTTCATTTTAGTGCAAAAATAAATGAATAAATTCATATGATTTCAAGTCATAACAAACACTTTTTGAAGGAACAAAAAGAGAGCAAAAATAGAAATTGACACAGCAGAATAGAGATGTGATATTTTAGTGATCTTGCTCCAGTCTCTGAATTTACTTACATAGAATCTTGTATACATGGGCTTTAAATGAATTTGAATTGTCTTATTTGTGATTCTCTCAGTTCAGTTCAGTTCAGTTGCTTAGTCATGTCCAACCCTTTGCGACCCCATGGACTGCAGCATGCCAGGCCTCCCTGTCCATCACCAACTCCCGGAGCTTGCTCAAATTCATGTCCATTGAGTCAGTGATGCGATCTAACCATTTCATCCTCTGTCGTCCCCTTCTTCTCCTACCTTCAATCTTTCCCAGCATCAGGGTCTTTTCAAATGAGTCAGCTCTTTGCATCAGATGACTAAAGTATTGGAGTTTCAGCTTCAACATCAGTCTTTCCAATGAATAGTTGGGACTGAATATTCAGGACTGAATATGTGATTCTCTGCTGCTGCTGCTGCTAAGTTGCTTCAGTCGTGTCTGACTCTGTGTGACCCCATAGAGGGCAGCCCACCAGGCTCCCCGGTTCCTGGGATTCTCCAGGCAAGAACAATGGAATGGGTTGCCATTTTCTTCTCCAATGCATGAAAGTGAAAAGTGAAAGTGAAGTCGCTCAGTCGAGTCTGACTCTAGCGACCCCATGGACTGCAGCCCACCAGGCTCCTCCGTCCATGGGATTTTCCAGGGAAAAGTACTGGAGTGGGGTGTGTGATTCTCTAGAGGCATTTAAATATGCATGTTTTTCTTTGTAACTTTAAGATGGTACTCAGAGTAGGACAGAAAATCTGCAATGTCCTGTGCTGGGCTTAGTCGCCTGACTCTTTGTAACCCCATGGACTGCAGCCCGTCAGGCTTCTCTCTCCATGGGTATTCTCCAGGCAAGAATACCGAAATGCGTTGCCATGCCCTTGGATCAAACCCACGTCTCTTGCATTGCAGGTGGCTTCTTCACTATCTAAGCTTCCAAGGAAGCCCTATAATACTGGAGTGGGTAGCCTATACCTTCTCTGCGGGATTTTCCTGACCCAGGAACATCCTCGAATCATCCAAAGAAACATACTTTTAATGGTTTTTCAATGTTTATAAGAAACAAGCAGTCAGGGTTTCATGTTTCCCTGTCTAGAAGTTACATGATTAAAATGTCATGTTACCACACCGGGAGAAACTATGGCTAGAAATTTTCACATGTGTGTATTAGTGTGTTGCATGTGTGGTATGTATTATGTGGCTGTTTGACTCCAGCTGGAATATAGATTTGGTCCTATGTTCAGAAGGGAGCAATAAGATTTCTTTAAGGTGTATGATTTTAAAGATGGCAAAGGAGAAATTCTGGGCCATTATGTTCTTGAGTCCTAATGTGAAAAGCCTGTCATAAGGAAACTCAATTCAATAGTATCTGAATATGTTTGGAGATTGATGGAAGAGTCCTAGAAAATTGTGAACAGTGACTCATTGAGGTACCAACTAGAGATGTTGTGTGAGTGGTGTCAATAATGTGGACTAGTCTATGAGAGAAGGACCTAGATCCAATGTTAACCATAATGAGTCACAGAAGTGAAAATACTCATGCCCAGGTGCAAAATCAACATTCCTTACAAATCTTTTGAGTAACTCCAGATGTTTGTCTTCAGGTTTCCTTATAATTAATGTAAATTTTCCAGGTTTTAACAGCCTCGGACTTCATCTGGACCTGACTGTTTTAAAGCAACTTAGGTGTTCTTGTTTGTTCTGAAAAACATGGAGTGCCAATATCTATGATAATTCAAATTTAACTAATAAGGATAGGCATGATTTATTTAGATTTTTATTAGCTTAAAACTTTTGGGATTTTAAACTAAAACCATGTAGCATAAATTAATCTGTATTTAGAAAAAAATTTTCATAGGATTTCATAGTAAAAAAGTTTCATAGGAGAAGGATAGAAGAGAATTTATAAAGATACCAGACCTCTAAGGATGTTAAATTGCCATAACATGAAAAATTAATAGTTAACTAAGAACATTATTTTAAAATACTAAGGATATTAATTTTTTAAAACTCTCATTCCTGAAATATTTGGAGACAAATGTTTAATGCATAAAGTAAGCAGGGGTACATTTGTTTTTATTTTGAATGCTCTCCCATGGAGATTTGGCCTATCTTTTATACATACAAATATAAGCTGCAAGGAATCTTTAGGCATTAAAGAGGATTCAAATAAATTTCAACATGGAGGGGAAGCTTATAAACACAAGACATCAAAAGTCCTGAAAATACATCACTAGAGCCCAGTGCAAAAAAAAAAAAAAAAAAAAAAATCGAACACCATATAACTTTAGGATTTTTCATGAAAACATGAACTGCAGAGAATTACTTACAAAGTAATAAGGCATTCAAAAATTGTTTTGAAAACCCTGAAAGAGAGATTAACAATAATTAATACATACACACATATGCACAACACAAAACACACAAAACTCTGAAAAGTTTTTGAAATTTTTTTTTGAACATGAAAAGTCATGTTCTGAAAAGTGTAGGAAAATGAGTTATTCAGAATATAAGATTTGTGTCCTGTTTTTTGGATTACAGTGTTAGAAATTTGAGTTTTACAAAGAGCTTTGTACTGAAGAAAGTTATATTTGAAAAAACTAAGTCAAAGTTGTTATAAAAGACTATGGGGAAATTTCTCTTTGGAACTTTGCTTTAAGCAGCCTGTCATTAATTGACATGATTGGCAAGTGAACTTTTATTCATCTGATTTTTATCTAAATTCTTGTATTAAATAAGACATTTACTTTTGAAAGATAGTTTTGCTAATTAGCCAAATAGCAAAATATGAAAATATTGAAATTATAAAGGTTGTTTTTCACATTTAGAGTAAAAAGTTTTAAAATGAAAACAAAAGGGAGAGGATAAAGAATGCCTATAATTAATGGAAATTATATAAGAGGTGTTATCATCTCCATTTCTTGATTTGTTGGTGTTGTTTGTTGGTTTAGTCCCTAAGTCATATCTGACTCTCTTTGAGACCCCATGGACTGTAGCCTGCCAATCTCCTTTGTCCATGAGATTTCCCAGGCAAGAATACTGAAGTGGATTGCCATTTCCTTCTCCAGGGGATATTCCTGACTCAGGGATTGAACCCGTGTCTTCTGCATTTGCAGGCAGGTTCTTTATCACTGAGCCACCTGGGAACCCTTTTTCTTGACTCTTTTTTTTTCTTGACACCTTCCGACCTGTGGGGATCATCTTCTGGTTTCATATATTTTTGTCTTTCCACACTGTTCTTGGTGTTCTAGTGGCAATAATACTGGAGAGGTTTGCATTTCCTCTTCCAGTGGACCATGTTTTGTCAGAACTCTTCACTGTGACCCATCCATATTGAGTGGCCCTGCCATAACTTCATTGAGTTATGCAAGACCATTTGCTACAACATGATTGTGATCCACGAAGGGGAACTTTGCCACTAGATTAGATTAAATAGCCTTGCTGTATTTTCCCATGACAGATATGCTTCTCAGTACCTTCTTCAGAATGAAATTTCTTTAGTGTATGAATTCCCAGGTAGAGGTCCAGATCTCCGAGGAGAGATACTTTATGTCTGGTACACTGTCCTCTCCCTAATTCTTAGTACCATGTCCAGGGCATAACAGAGTGTCAGTTTTGTTGAATTATAGTCCTTTCTTCATTACTTTCTTCCTCTTCTTCATTCTCTCTCCTGAGAAGTACAGAAAACATGAGTAGTTTCTTATCCAATATTTATTTCCCAGCCTTCTTCTCTAACAGAGCCTTGATTTTGTGAAAGTTTGTCTATAATGTGTCCAGGGATGGTGGAACTGCTTTCAGGAGATTCATGAGGAGAAAATTATTTTATTTCCAGTACTGATATAGAATCAGAAACAGAAACTAAAACAAAAAAGTTAAAAACAAGAAAACTCTTGACTTTCCAATATAAAAGAAACTCTTGCCTCATCTACCCACCCTCCAATACATACTGCTATCTTGAAACTGAGTTCTAGGCTCTAGAGACTTACAGTGAGCAAAGCAGATAAAAAAAAAAAATTTTATTTCCAACATTAGATTTTTTTTTTTTTAACTTCCAAGATGAAAAAATATATACCTCTCTATCCAGTAGATCTACAGTCTTGAGTGAAGAAAGAGTACTAATAAGTACTTTTTATTTTGTTGGTAAATACTAAAAGACTAATGATTAAGGTATTACAGGGACATAAAGTTTGGCATACTACCTTCACCTTGTGGATATCAAGGAAGACTTTATGTGAACGAGGTACACTGAGTCAAACTTGAAGTTTGGCTAAGGGAGCTGGCCAAATGAAAGCGTGCCAGACAGGGATTCTAGGCAGATAGAATAGTATCAAATCTAAGAGCAAACAAATTATTATTCCAATATTCACTGAGCATCTAGTATTTACCTAACATTGTTCTGAGTGCTGGGTTTGTAAATCCTGCTTCTATTAACAAGGAGGTTACTTACTGAATGGAAAGAACAGATCATTTCAAGAAAAAAAAATAATAAAAGAGATGTACAATTGAACCAAGGTAATGAAGGTTTTATATTTTATTATAGTGAAGATTTACTGGATTACAGGAATATGCTTCTCTTTATGCTTTAACAGGTATAAGATATTTGTTTCCCAAGTTTGATGTTTTGTTGTATACCCTGCTGATTTAGGATATGAGCAACATGTTCTGTGTTTAGAAAGCTACTTGTAGTCTGGGGCTGGAGGAAGAGTGATTTTGTATCTCATTTGGTCCCTTTTCTGTTTACTTCCTTGTTTGCTGCTGAATTCTTCACAATACCTTTATCAAATAGTCTTGTTCACATAAGACTTTCAGAGCAGAGATGGACCACAGGATAGTGCCTGAACTCTGAGAGTTACTCTTAGGAAAACAAAAGTAAGCTATAAATGTGATGATTGTACATGAAATAGTTCTGACATGTAGTTTGGAAACAGACTCTATTATATGGTTACTGGCTAAATTCAAATTTTTAAAAAACCTGTTGACTAAATTTATTCTGACTAATAGTGAAAACAATTTCTTGGGAGGAACAAATTAGGGGTACAGGATTAGCAGATAAAAACTACTATGTCTAATATAGATAAGTAACATATGCACACTGTGTAGCACAGGGAATTATAGCCATTATCTTGTAATAACCTATAATGGAGTATAATCTGAACAAACATGAAATCACTATGCTGTACACCTGAAACTAACACAATATTGTGAATCAACTATACTACAAAAAAATTCTCTTTATGCTAAAACTATGTCAAACCTTGACATAGTTTCAATCTCTTCAGTGGCCAATGAGTCTATCTTATTATGACAAGTTTCTAGGTGGGTATGGACATAGTAAAAATGTGATCTGAATATGATCTAAGACAGTAAAAATTATACTACATTCCTTAGATAAAAATATCAATCCACTTTGTTAACTGCCATGGCAATATTATTTGAGAAGCCTAGGAAAGTTAACTTCAGAACATGAAATGAAAAGGCACTTCACACCTCATTATTTTATAATCCTTTGGGTCCTGACAAGATAGAGTGGTCAATGGCCCTGACTGGTGCGTATCAATGACCCCATTGGAAATTGTTAGCTGATGAACAAATAGGTAAGACTTATATCTTCTTCTGGATGCAATAATTGAGCTGAGGTGAATCCCTTGAGCAAGAAGATTAGCTAGGTTAGAACTAATAGTGAAGAAAACTGTATTTTCAAGTTTATTCCAACTTAACTCTAGGGACATATAACTTCAATTTACGGACTGAGCAAAGGTCATCAGGTGATGTGCAAGCAATGTTACAGCCATATTTCAAGGCATCTGAAGTGGATATCACTTAGAATCCAAAAGCTTAGGGTTAGAGTGGAATAATTTAAAGCATCAACAGCAAGTTTGTATCTGTGCTCAAAATTCAGCTTAGAAAAAGCTGTTTCTTTGGTAAGAAGTCTGCTAATACGAGATATGCCCTGGAGACTGACAGAGAATCATAACTGTGATAACTAAAAGTGATGTCTTTTCTGTCTGTCTACCTGAAACTACTTGTTATTTTTAAAAACTTGATTGATCACAATCAAAAACTGATCACAATCACTCACACAGACATCTTTACAAATTTCTCCCACTTGTTTATCATTTATTCATTCTTTCTTTCATTAAATATATGATTATTGAGCTTCAACTATGTAAGCCAGAGCTGGAGATATAGGAACAAAAAATGACTCCGTCTCTGTCCTCCTGAAGCTCACATCCAAACTGAGCATATGAACAAAACACTAATTATATAAAGTTACAATTGAGCTAGCAGATAATAGGAAAGGTAAAGTTTGGTGGGATAGTAACTGAAGGAATCTAATAGTCTGGAGGTTAGACAATGTTTCCTTCAAATACTAGATTCAGCTGATCTCTAAAGGATGGATGGGCATGAATAAATGAGAGGGAAGAAGTTAGTGGAAATAGTGCTGTGGGCATAGAAAGCAGCATTTGCAAATATCCTGAAGCAGATGCCTTGAAGAAGGCCTGAGTCTCAGAAGGATAGAGATAATGGAACACAATGTCTGGAGAGCTTCCTGGTAGTATGCAAAGGTTATGGTCTTTTTTATAAGAACAATAAGAAGACATAAAAGGGTTTAAACAAAGATGAGCATAGCCATATTTTCATGTCAAAAAGATTGTTTGGATGTAACGTGAAGGTTGTTCTGGATTGAAAATGAAAAGTGTGAGAAAAGAAGACTAACAGAAAAAGCTGCATTTCTGTAATTCAGAGATTCACCTATAGAAGCTTGAGCTGCTGCTGCTGCTAGGTCACTTCAGTCATGTCCGACTCTGCGCGACCCCATAGACGACAGCCCACCAGGTTCCCCCATCCCTGGGATTCTCCAGGCAAGAACACTGGAGTGGGTTGCCATTTCCTTCTCCAATGCATAAAAGTGAAAAGTGAAAGTGAAGTTGCTCAGTCATGTCCGACTCTTAGCGACCCCATGGACTGCAGCCTACCAGGCTCCTCTGTCCATGGGATTTTCCAGGCAAGAGTACTGGAGTGGGGTGCCATTGCCTTCTCCAGAACCTTGAGCTAAGTGGTAGTAAAAATGGAGAAAATTATAGAGATGAGAGACATTTAATAGGTAAAGTTGATAGGATTGAGCAATTAATTGAAAATGGAGATGGGATAGATGGTTTGTAGAATGACTTCTGTATCTGGAATCTGTGTAATTAGGCAGAGTGGTGCCATTTATTGACCAAAACAAAACAAAACAAAACTAGAATTGCATCTACCATATGATCCAGCAATTCCATTTCTGAATATATATTTGAAGAACACAAAAACAGTACTTCAGAAAGATATATACACCCCAATATTCATAGCAGCATTGTTTACAATAGTTAAGATATGGAAGCAACCTAGATGTTTATCAGCAGCTATGTGTGTGTGTATATAAAAATCTCCATACTTGCATATATTATATATGCATATATATGTATAATGCATGTATACATTATTCATATACTTATGTATAATGGAATATTCATTAATCAGCCATAAAAAATGAAATTTTGCTATTTGAAACAAAGAAGATGGAACTGGAGGGTATTCTGCTTAGTAAAATAAGTCATACAGACAAATATAAATACTATATATTATTACTCATATGTGGAATTCGAAAAACAAAGTAAGCAAATAAATATAAGAAAACAAAAATGGACACACAGATATAGAGAACAAGCTAGTAGTTACCAGGCAGGAGAAAGAAGAGTGAGGGGCAAGATGGAGGTAGGGGATTAAGAGATACAAACTACTAGGTGTAAAATGAATAAGCTACAAGGCTATATTGTAGCATAGCACAGGGAATATAGCCAATTTTTAATGATCATTTTTAATGGAATCTAATCTAGAAAAATACTGAATCACCATGTTGTATATAATATTGTATGTCATCTGCACTTCAATTTTAAAAACCATAAATTCAAAACAAAAAACACTGGAGAAGAAACAATTTGGGAGAAAATCATTGATACACTTGAATAAGTTAATGATCCATAAATGTGTTACATATCAACAAATTAGATGAAATAAAATACCCATGTTTTAATAGAAATTTTCTATCACCTAAGCAATCACCAATGTCCCCCCCATTTATGCATAAAGTAACTGATTATATCATATTCTTTGAAAAATATTTGTTTTCTTTTTGAAAGAGTTATTCTCTTACTCATCATTCATTCATTTGCTTATTCATTGATTATCTTAATAATTTATCCAAATATATATTGCACAACTTACATATGACTAACGTTTTACTGGATACTGGAGACTTGGGAATGAACAAGGAAAATTCAGATCTGGGCCTTTCTGCCTTTCCAAACTTTCCAGCTAAAGGAATTTAAAATGTACTAGGAGGGAAATGGTGAAACTCTTCATTAGGCAATTTAGTAATATGTCATTTTAGTAAAATGTCATACATATTTTAAAGTGTTAATATTTTGATATAATAATTTACTTTCTAAAAATATACTTTAGAAGTATCTGAGGTAGAGGGAAAAAATCTATGCTTAAGAATATTTTTCAGTGCATTTTATAATAGCAAAAAATCAGAAACATTTTAGTGACCAATAATTGATATTTTGACAAAATATGATATATTTGTATGGAGTAATATTTTCTAATCACTAAAATCATATTATAGAAGAATATTTACAAATTTCGAAAATGTTTTCTTCTGTATGCTGCTGCTGCTGCTGCTAAGTCGTGTCAGTCGTGTCCGACTCTGTGCAACCCCATAGACGGCAGCCCACCAGGCTCCCCCATCCCCGGAATTCTCCAGGCGAGAACACTGGAGTGGGTTGCCATTTCCTTCTCCAATGCATGAAAGTGAAAAGTGAAAGTGAAGTCGTTCAGTCGTGTCCAACTCTTAGCGACCCCATGGACTGCAGCTCACCAGGCTCCTCCGTCCATGGGATTTTCCAGGCAAGAGTACTGGAGTGGGGTGCCATTGATTCCTCCATTCTTCTGTATAGTCTAGTGCAAAAATTAGGCACATATGATTCTCATTTTGTAAAAAAATATATAAATATTGATAAATGTATTAATTTTGGAACTTCTCAACATTAGTATAAAAGTCTGGAGTTCTAGAATTCTAGGAACCCTAAATGTTTCCTTGTAAAATCCTATTTAGAATTAAGAATCATGACAACCAATCAATGAGGTATAGCAAAAAAGGAATAAATAATCTAATGTGAAAAAAAGCTGGGTTTGGGTGCTACCATTTACTTGCTCTGAGAGCTTGAGAAAATTTTTGAGTCTGCTTCCTTGCTTATACATTAATGATATGCTTTTTCATTTAATAATGATTTATTGAGTACCCACTGTGTGTCAGGCATTATGAGGCTAAGGCAGAGCAAAGAATAAATTATGTGTGGTTGGAGCAACATCCTGAGCAAACAGAAAAGCACTGTGTTAAGTCCCTAAAATGGCTGATAGTGAGGAAGGGAGAAGGATGTGCAAGTCCAATCAAGTAAGACAAGAATATGAAATCATACGTTAATTTGGATAACATGGGGCATGTGTTTTTTACAGTTACACTAATGTTTATCCATTAATTCATCAGTTCTCATGTTTTGCTAAGTTGCTTCAGTCATGTCCGACTCTGTGTGACCCCACAGACAGAAGCCCACCAGGCTTCTCCGTCCCCGGTATTCTCCAGGCAAGAACACTGGAGTGGGTTGCCATTTCCTTCCCCAATGCAGGAAAGTGAAAAGTGAAAGTGGAGTCTCTCAGTCGTGACCAACTCTTAGTGACCCTATGGGCTGCAGCCCACCAAACTCCTCCATCCATAGGGTTCTCCAGACAAGAGTACTGGAGTGGGGTGCCATTGCCTTCTCCTTCTCATGTTTTGTTATAAAACTAATCTGAAGAAATTTTATTGCTTTGTTCATCTGAATGTTTTAAGTGTCCGTAGTCTTGAATGATCTGTAGATTGTTTTTGCGATTAAAAAGAAGTCTCTTCTGTGAAGTCTTCTGTTTTCTTTATTTATTTTTTTTTTTTTTTTTTTTTTTTTTAAATTTTATTTTATTTTTAAACTTTACATAACTGTATTAGATTTGCCAAATATCAAAATGAATCCGCCACAGGTTTACATGTGTTCCCCATCCTGAACCCTCCTCCCTCCTCCCTCCCCATTCCATCCCTCTGGGTCGTCCCAGTGCACCAGCCCCAAGCATCCAGTATCGTGCATCGGACCTGGACTGGCAACTCATTTCATACATGATATTTTACATGTTTCAATGCCATTCTCCCAAATCTTCCCACCCTCTCCCTCTCCCACAGAGTCCATAAGACTGTTCTATACATCAGTGTCTCTTTTGCTGTCTCGTACACAGGGTTATTGTTACCATCTTTCTAAATTCCATATATATGCGTTAGTATACTGTATTGGTGTTTTTCTTTCTGGCTTACTTCACTCTGTATAATAGGCTCCAGTTTCATCCACCTCATTAGAACTGATTCAAATGTATTCTTTTTAATGGCTGAATAATAGTACTGGAGTGGGGTGCCATTGCCTTCTCCTTCTCATGTTTTGTTATAAAACTAATCTGAAGAAATTTTATTGCTTTGTTCATCTGAATGTTTTAAGTGTCCGTAGTCTTGAATGATCTGTAGATTGTTTTTGCGATTAAAAAGAAGTCTCTTCTGTTTTCTTTATTTAAAGAAGAGGCATCAAAGTTGAATCTGAAGTGCGGCAGCAAGATACCTCTTCTCAGGTACTCATATATAGGTGATAGAATGGCTTCACTTTGCAGATACATCTGGAATGGCAAGCTGAATGACAGAGAATTAAGATCCAAGCTTCAAAATAGTCTTCAGTAAATAAAAAATTCTATCCAAGAGGACTAATGCAAAAATTGGTAGTAGTATGGGGATTAGCCATACAGGAAATATCAGATCAGATCAGTCGCTCAGTCATGTCCGACTCTTTGCGACCCCATGAATCGCAGCACGCCAGGCCTCCCTGTCCATCACTAACTCCCGGAGTTCACTCAGACTCACGTCCATCAAGTCAGTGATGCCATCCAGCCATCTCATCCTCTGTCATCCCCTTCTCCTCCTGCCCCCAATCCCTCCCAGCATCAGAGTCTTTCCCAATGAGTCAACTCTTCGCATGAGGTGGCCAAAGTACTGGAGTTTTAGCTTTAGCATCATTCCTTCCAAGGAAATCCCAGGGCTGATCTCCTTCAGAATGGACTGGTTGGATCTCCTTGCAGTCCAAGGGACTCTCAAGAGTTTTCTCCAACACCACAGTTCAAAAGCATCAATTCTTCGGTGCTCAGCCTTCTTCACAGTCCAACTCTCACATCCATACATGACCACAGGAAAAACCATAGCCTTGACTAGACGAACCTTTGTTGGCAAAGTAATGTCTCTGCTTTTGAATATGCTATCTAGGTTGGTCATAACTTTCCTTCCAAGGAGTAAGCGTCTTTTAATTTCATGGCTGCAGTCACCATCTGTAGTGATTTTGGAGCCCAGAAAAATAAAGTCTGACACTGTTTCCACTGTTTCTCCATCTATTTCCCATGAAGTGGTGGGTATACCTGCATATAAACGATATAGAAATGGTTCTGAATCATGTTCAAGAAATACTTGTTTGGAATTGGGCTGAGAACAAGGTGTAGAGTGAAAAACTGAGAGTGAGCTCATGTTAGCAGTATGCAAATATGTAGGTGGATAGAAAAAGAAACGCTGGCTGTCAAAGTTGAGAAGGAGTAGGTAATCTTTGTCTTTTTTTTTTTGGTAATCTTTGAAAACTAATTCACTGATCAGGAAAAACCAAAGAGTGATGAAACCTATGTGCTAAGTTGCTCCAGTTAGGTCCAACTCTATGTGACCCTATGGACTATAGCTTGCCAGGCTCCCCTATCCATGGGATTCTGGATTGGGTTTCCAGAATCCCATGGATTCCTTCTCCAGGGGATCTTCATGACCCAGGGATTGAATGCATATCTCTTACAGCTCCTGCACTGGCAGGTGGGTTCTTTATCACTAGTGCCACCTGGGAAGCCCTGTGGAACCAATAAGTATTTACTGATTTGGAATATTCTCAAAGAGAGAAGCTGTTTAAGCATATGATACTAAGCAATTCTAGTCTTTAATGGCATGGCCTCTTACTCCATTTTGTATTAAAGAGGCTTTATTCCTTAATGAATATTAACAAATATTTATAGAGAGATGGAGACTGATAAACAAAACTAAAGAATTTTTATTGGAGCTATAAGGGAAGAAATGAAATGAGGAGATTTACTATTACTAATACTTATATATTGCATTTATATAGATTTGGCAATTTCTAAAGCACTTTTGCTTGTTATTCTCTACTTTTGAGATTGGGCTATGTATTTTATATATGTTATATGTATATATGTGTGTGTATAATAGGTATATATGCATATATATGTGGTTGTTCATGTGTATGCATAGTTGTTCCTGTTCAGTTGGCACATGGTATTTATTCTACTTTTTGCTTATTGAAAATAACTTGTGCAAATGTTAATTTAATGCCTAAGTTCCAGGCTAACTGAGCTCATGACTGTCTTTTTCTGAAGTATCTATGTTAACTGAGAGATGCCAAGGCCAAGCAAATGCTGTCAAAGTAGGAACTGTTTTGTTTCGCAGATGAGTAAGTTGAAATTCAGACAGGGAAAGTGGTCTCTCTAAGGTTTGAAATGTGAAAATGGTATACCCAGGTCTCTGTACTTCAAATCTCTTGTTGGTTTAAAAGGAAACACAAAGCCAACTGAAGCATTCAAGAGAAGAATTTGAGCAATCAGGAAATCCCTGAAAAGCAGTGGACTCAGGTAGATAGGAGAATACATAGAGGAAGGCAAAACAAAACAAAATAAACAAACAAACAAACAAAAAACCCAGAATAGGCTGTGGAGTTTTTAAAATGGTTTTTCTCAATATTTTTGTCAGTGGATGTATTTATTCCTACAATTTTAATTAGGTGATTATACAGCTATCAGAAAAATGACATTAGAGAAATATACTGAACATCTTCTATGTGCCAGACATTCTCCTTTTTAGATTAAGTACAACTTCATTCTTTACAACTCTCCTGGGAGAAGTAATTACTACCATTTCCATTCTAAAGATGAAGAAACAGAGACTAATATAGCTCATATAAGATTTTCAAGTCTTCACAGAGTTAATCTTTATAATTCCATGTCTCTTCAATGCTAAACCACAAGCTTATTGAATCAGCAAATATCTATCAAAATGCCTACTGTGAGAACTTACTCTTTATTATAGAACTTAACTTGTAAAAAGGCGATTACAGTTGGTGAAAATGTTAGGATATTTACAGATACTAAGAGAACATTTGGAGAAGAAATATCCAATGCCATTGAGGGTGTCCGCAACAGCTCTTGGAGGAATTATTTTCAAATGTGAGAACTGAAGAGTGTATAAAGATTTAAAAGTCTTTTCACTGTACCTAAAAATATTTTCAAAATGAAGGAAAGTGGATATCTTCAATGCAAATTATTTATATAATTGTCAAAACTATCCACCTCACCTAACTTTCCATTTCATTGCCCACTCATGCAAGTGTGACTTCAGAAAGGAAAGTGTTACAAGATGAATGATCTTACCATATGGCAGAGAACAATATGTGAATTGATTTTACAATGATATAATTTACCAGCAAGTAATATCCAGCTCTGTTATGAAATCTTCTACCTGTATTGTTCAGTGACATTTTTATCAATATTTCTCATAGTTCCTCTCTTTATATACAATGTGTGGCCTTTCTTATCTTCCTAAATATACTTTTATTTTCTATTTCACTTTTCTATGTGACAAGACTTGATTCATTTGTCTTTATTGTATCTGTGAATCATATAGGCACAAAGTATATAAATTTGGCTTTGTAGTTTAAATTTTTCTAATTTGGGATATGTGAATGTTATTAATGAGAAATCTACATCTCTTCCACCCAAACATTCATTCTGAAGACCATGTAATAAATGAGAACAAAAAATTCTACTAAGCATCACTACATTTCTGGTCTTGCATTGCTATCTTCTGCTAACTTTTAATCTCCAAGAATTCTAAATGACTTTCAGTTTTAAGAGTGAAGTACTATAGTGTACTCCCAGATACATGACAGTTAAAACTCCCACAGCCTTTTGGCAGGGAATATATTAGTGAATGTTCATATGGGTGAACAGTGTCTTAACAAGGGGACCATATGTGTTCCCATGAAAGGGTTCATAAAACCAGCTTGATAAAGGTATTTTCCTTAGCTATGTAAAGAAAAAATCAACAAAAATTATCAAGAAAGTAGTATTTTCCTTCATGCTTTTTACACGTCAGTAACAATTAGTCCATTCTGAAGGAGATCAGCCCTGGGATTTCTTTGGAAAGAATGATGCTAAAGCTAAAACTCCAGTACTTTGGCCACCTCATGCGAAGAGTTGACTCATTGGAAAAGACTCTGATGCTAGGAGGGATTGGGGGCAGGAGGAGAAGGGGACGACAGAGGATGAGATGGCTGGATGGCATCACTGACTCGATGGATGTGAGTCTGAGTGAAGTCCAGGAGTTGGTAATGGACAGGGAGGCCTGGCGTGCTGCGATTCATGGGGTTGCAAAGAGTCGGACACAACTGAACGACTGAACTGAACTGATCTGAACTGAACAATTAGCCAAGATCATTGAGAAGTTGTTTATAACAGTATCTGTATTCAGCTTAAGACCAATATGTGACAGTCACATTTTCAGGAAAAATCTTCCCATGTCCTCTGCTTGAATAAGTACTGTTTTCTTTTTTTTTCTCTTTAAGAACTATATAGGTATATGAAAGGAGAAAAAAGTGTAGGTTATAGTCGATGACAAGACAGGAGAAAGGCAAGATTCTATTTCTATTTACAAGTTGCTCCATACAAATTTTTATATATAGAATGGATAAACAACAAGGTCCTACTGTATAGCACAGAGAACTGTATTCAATATTCTGTGATAAACTGTACTAGAAAAGAATGCAGAAAATAATGTATATGTATAACTGAATCACTTTGCTAAAAAACAGAGTTTTTTTTAATACACCATACTGTAAGTCAACTATGTGAAGTGAAGTCGCTCAGTCGTGTCCGATTCTTTGCGACCCCATGGACACCAGGCTCCTCCGTCCATGCGATTTTCTAGGCAAGAGTACTGGAGTGGGTTGTCATTTCCTTCTCCACGGAATCTTCCCAACCCAGGGATCGAACCCAGGTTTCCCACATTGTAGACAGACGCTTTACTGTCTGAGCTACCAGGGAAGTCAAAATTGCTCTATATGTGGTGATGCTGTATCAAATATATATATATATATATATATACACACACACACACACACACACACACACATATATATATATGCATATGTATGTAGTTGAACAGTAGATATATATACATGCTCTCACCTAAAGCTTGGATTTTTAGAAAGTAAATGCTACAGAGGTTGTTTGATAAGCAAAAGAGATTTTTCCTTCCACTTTGATGGTTATCTTGGGAATTGCCTTATGTCTACACAAAACATGCACATGTATAGCAGCCTTTCATAACTGCCAAAAATTGAAAGTAAACAAGATGCCCTTTAATAAATGAACGGAGGAACAAATTGTGGTATATCCATATAATGAAATATTATTCAATGATAATAAAGAAATGAGCTGTCAGCAAACCATGGAAAAGCATAGTTGTATGTTGCTAAGTGGAAGAAGCTAGTCTAAAAATTTTCATACTGCATGATTGCAACTCAATTATGAGACATTTTTGGAAAGAAAACTATAGGGACAATGAATACATCAATGGTTGCCAGGGGTTTGTGATGGGGAATTTTAAATAGGTAAAGTACAGAAGATATTTGAGGACAGCAAACTATTCCATGTGACACTGTAATCATAGACATATGTTGCCATGCATTTGTCAAAATTCATATAAATTTGGAGCACAGAGGGTAAATCTTTATGCAACAAATTAAAAAAAAATCATTTAGGAGGTAATGGCATCTGTGGATAGAAAACAGAATGTAAAAAAATATAATCATAAATGTAAGAAACAGTTTCACTGAAAAAGGTTGGAGAAAAAGATATCAATATAAATGATTCTGGAAATGTGGTATCTGTGAGATGAAAGACAAACAAATAAACAAAAATTTGTAAATGAAAGCTGCTGCTGCTAAGTCACTTCAGTCATGTCCGACTCTGTGCGACCCCATAGATGGCAGTCCATCAGGCTCTGCTGTCCCTGGGATTCCCCAGGCAAGAACACTGGAGTGGGTTGCCATTTCCTTCTCCAATGCATGAAAGTGAAAAGTGAAAATGAATTTGCTCAGTCGTGTCCAACTCTTCGTGATTCCATGGACTGCAGCCTACCAGGCTCCTCCATCCATGGGATTTTCCAGGCAAGAGTACTGGAGTGGGGTGCTATTGCCTACTCCCCATCGAGTTACAAGTTTTAGAATTCTGATACCATGATACATGAAACTGGAATTGAATATCTCATTAATTTGATAGCAGATGTTGGGAAATTAGATAGCAGTAGGGAGAGACACTGAGGTCAGGGTGGCGGCCGAGAGGAGCTACCCCACGTCTGAGGACAGGGGTGGCAAACGACAGGAGCAACCCCATGTCCAAGGAGCGGTGGCAGCGCGGGTGCAGGAGGGCCGAGAGGAGCTAATCCGAGTTCAAGGTCAGGAGGGGCGACTCGTCCAAGGTAAGGAGCAGTGGCTGCACTTTACTGGAGCAGCTGTGAAGAGATAGCCCACATCCGAGGTAAGAGAAAACCAAGTAAGATGGTAGGTGTTGAGAGAAGGCATCAGAAGGCAGACACACTGAAACCATAATCACAGAAAACTAGCCACTCTGATTACATGGACCACAGCCTTCTCTAACTCAAAGAAACTAAGCCACGCCATGTGGGGCCCCCCAGGACAGGTGAGTCATGTTGGAGAGGTCTGACAGAATGTGGTCCACTGGAGAAGGGACTGGCAAACCACTTCAGTATTCTTGCCTTGAGAAGCCCATGAACAGTATGCAAAAGCAAAATGATAGGATACTAAAAGAGGAACTCCCCAGGTTGGTAGGTGCCCAATATACTACTGGAGATCAGTGGAGAAATAACTCCAGTAAGAATGAAGGGATGGAGCCAAAGCAAAAACAATACCCAGTTGTGGAGGTAACAGGTGATAGAAGCAAGGCCTGATGCTGTAAAGAGCAATATTGCATAGGAACTTGAAATGTTAGGTCCATGAATCAAGGCAAATTGGAAGTGGTCAAACAGGAGATGGCAAGATTGAAAGTCAACATTCTAGGAATCAGGGAACTAAAATGGACTGGAATGGATGAATTTAACTCAGATGACCATTGTATCTACTATGTGGGCAGGAATCCCTTAGAAGAAATGGAGTAGCCATCATGGTCAACAAAAGAGTCTGAAATGCAGTGCTACTGCTGCTAAGGCGCTTCAGTCGTGTCTGACTCTGTGTGACCCCATAGACGGCAGCCCACCAGGCTCCACCATCCCTGGGATTCTCCAGGCAAGAACACTGGAGTGGGTTGCCATTTCCTTCTCCAATGCATGAAGGTGAAAAGTGAAAGTGAAGTTGCTCAGTCGTGTCCAACTTTTAGCGACCCCATGGACTGCAGCCTACCAGGCTCCTCTGTACATGGGATTTTCCAGGCAAGAGTACTGGAGAGGGGTGCCATTGCCTTCTACGCCAAAATGCACTACTTGTATGCAGTCTCAAAAACGGCAGAATGATCTCTGTTCGTTTCCAAGGCAAACCATTCAATATCATGGTAATCCAAGCCTATGCCCCAACCAGTAACGTGGAAGAAGCTGAAGTAGAACGGTTCTATGAAGACCTACAAGACCTTTTAGAACTAACACCCGAAAAAGATGTCCTTTTCATTATAGGGGACTGGAATGCAAAAGTAGAAAGTCAAGAAACAACTGGGGTAACAGGCAAATTTGGCCTTGGAATACGGAATGAAGCAGGGCAAAGACTAATAGAGTTTTGCCAAAAGAATGCACTAGTCATAGCAAACATCCTTTTCCAACAACACAAGAGAAGACTCTACATACGGACATCACCAGATGGTTGACACTGAAATCAGATTGATTATATTCTTTGCAACCAAAGATGGAGAAGCTCTATACAGTCAACAAAAACAAGACGGGAGCTGACTGTGGCTCAGATCATGAACTCTTTATTGCCAAATTCAGACTGAAATTGAAGAAAGTAGGGAAAACCACTAGACCATTCCAGTATGACCTCAATCAAATCCCTTATGATTATACAGTGGAAGTGAGAAGTAGATTTAAGGGACTAGATCTGATAGACAGATGCCTGATGAAATATGGATGGAGGTTCATGACATTGTTGAGGAGACAGGGATCAAGACCATCCCCATGGAAAAGAAATGCAAAAAGCAAAATGGCTGTCTGGGGAGGCCTTACAAATAGTTGTGAAAAGAAGAGAAGCAAAAAGCAAAGGAGAAAAGGAAAGATATAAGCATCTGAATGCAGAGTTCCAAAGAATAGCAAGGAGAGATAAGGAAGCCTTCCTCAGTGATCAGTGCAAAGAAATAGAGGAAAACAACAGAATGGGAAAGACTAGAGACCTCTTCAAGAAAATCAGAGATATCAAGTGAAAGTTTCATGCAAAGATGGGCTCGATAAAGGACAGAAATGGTATGGACCTAACAGAAGCTTCAGGTACAAAGAAGAGGTGGCAAGAATACACAGAAGAACTGTACAAAAAAAGACCTTTATGACCAAGATAATCATGATGGTGTGATCACTGACCTAGAGCCAGACATCCTCGAATGTGAAGTCAAGAGGGCATTAGAAAGCATCACTATGAATAAAGCTAGTGGAAGTGATGGAATTCCAGTTGAGCTATTTCAAATCCTGAAAGATGATGCTGTGAAAGTGCTGCACTCAATATGCTAGCAAATTTTGAAGACTCAGCAGTGGCCACAGGACTGGAAAAGGTCAGTTTTCATTCCAATCCCAAAGAAAGGCAATGCCAAAGAATGTTCAAACTACCGCACAATTGCACTCATCTCACATGCTAGAAAAGTAATGCTCAAAATTCTCCAAGCCAGGCTTCAGCAATGCATGAACTGTGAACTTCCAGATGTTCAAGCTGGTTTTGGAAAAGGCAGAGGAACCAAAGATCAAATTGCCAACATCTTCTGGATCATGGAAAAATCAAGAGAGTACCAGAAAAACATCTATTTTTGCTTTATTGACTATGCCAAAGCCTTTGACTGTGTGATCACAATAAACTGTGGAAAATTCTGAAAGAGATGGGAATACCAGACCACCTGACCTGCCTCTTGAAGAACTTACATGCAGGTCAGGAAGCAATAGTTAGAACTGGACATGGAAAAACAGACTGGTAGCAAATAAGAAAGGGAGTAAATTAAGGCTATATATTGTTACCCTGCTTATTTAACTTATATACAGAATACATCATGAGAAACGCTGGACTGGAAGAAACACAAGCTGGAATCAAGATTGCCGGGAGAAATATCAATAACCTCAGATATGCAGATGACACTACCCTTATGGCAGAAATTGAAGAGGAACTAAAAAGCCTCTTGATGAAAGTGAAAGAGGAGAGTGAAAAAGTTGGCTTAAAGCTCAACATTCAGAAAACGAAGATCATGGCATCTGGTCCCATCACTTCATGGGAAATAGATGGGGAAACAGTGGAAACAGTGTCAGACTTTATTTTTCTGGGCTCCAAAAGCACTGCAGATGGTGATTGCAGCCATGAAATTAAAAGTCACTTACTCCTTGGAAGGAAAGTTATGGCCACATAGATAGGATATTCAAAAGCAGAGATATTACTTTGCCAACAAAAGTCTGTCTAGTCAAGGCTATGGTTTTTCCAGTGGTCATGTATGGATGTGAGAGTTGGACTGTGAAGAAAGCTGAGCACCGAAGAATTGATGGTCCTGAACTGTGGTGTTGGAGAAGACTCTTGAGAGTCCTTTGAACTGCAAAGAGATCCAACCAGTCCCTTCTAAAGGAGATCAGTTATGGGTGTTTATTGGAAGGGCTGATGTTGAAGCTGAAACTCCAATACTTTGGCCACCTCATGCAAAGAGTTGACCCATTGGAAAAGACTCTGATGCTGGGAGAGATTGGGGGCAGGAGGAGAAGGGGACGACAGAGGATGAGATGGCTGGATGGAATCACCGACTTGATGGACATGAGTTTGGGTAAACTCCAGGAGTTGGTGATGGACAGGGAAGCCTGGTGTGCTGCGATTCATGGGGTCTCAAAGTGTTGGATACTAGTGAGGGACTGAACTGAACTAAATAGAGGGAAAGGGGACTAAAATGATTTACATAGTAATGGACTGGAGTTGGAGCCATCAGAATCATCTTAACATAGATAATACAGATAGCTCCATCAATAAATATTTATAGATATGCACATATGGATCAGTTAGTATGCATACAGCTCCTTGTTCTGTCAACAGAGAAGGCCTAGAAGCAACAATAACCAAGTAATGATGAGCACACCTCTGCCCAGATCTTGATATCTACTACTACTTTACAATCAGAGGAATCAGGGATACTTGGAGAAATGGTTGACCTTAGAAATGGGTGAGGAAATATACAAAATAATCTAAGCCTGGAGCATTTTTGTGGTGATAGAAAGTAGGGAAGTAATAAAATAAAATCCTTAATACTGGGACTACGTCAAAGGGATAATAAAGGAGGCAACTAAAGGATTCCCAGTGGCCAAAGTGGAAACAATTTGAGCAAGGAAATAAAGTATGTCTGGATTACAACAAAGTAATTTATACTTTGATTGTATTAAATCAAAGCATAATATAAATACCTCTTATCCCATACTGACATTAACAAAAGATTGAATGATTGTTTGAGTGAAGGATGAGACAAATCTGCATGCAAAAAAATTCCAAATAATTTATGTAGGTAATTTGCCATCTATTTATCTATCATCTACCTACCTATCAGAGAGAAAAAGAGAGAGAAAGACAGAAAGTGAGAGAAAATTTGGAAGAACTGATGGCTTGAAGGATAGAAAGGCTATTATACAGAGCATTAAGAATTTTTTGAAGCCCTGAGAAAGGATTTTAAGTTCTTAATTTTAGAAATGAATTTCAAGTACAGCATATAATCTGGCCACCATGGGCATTGTTGCTTTTGTAAGATTAGGCAACAGTAACTACAGAATTCTGTTGCCACTGATGTGGTTAGCACTGCTGCCAGAACCAAAGACATCCGTGTCATAAGCTTTAAAGGCTAAATTGATAAATCACTCTTGAACCCGTGAATGTAATGATTGGCCACTACAAACAATAGCAGTGATTCCCCAGAAAAAGCAAACTCCATGAATAGCATGCCCACCTGGTAGAAGCAGCAAAAGAGCAGGGGTTCTCCCTTTGTCTTGGTTTTGCCTCCCAATTCATAAGAAAAGACATGGATTGCTTAAATCTAAATCTTACCTTCAATCTCAAGTTGCAGGAAATCTGTGAAACTTTCTTTTTTTTTTTTTTTTACTTTCATACTCTTTCCAAGAGGAAAGTATATTAGAAGCAGGAAGGACTGATGGTTTTAAGGATAGAAAGTCATCATGCCAAATGTTGCTGAATATTCAGAAAAAAAAAAAAAAGTGATTTTAACTGGATTTGAAAATACAGATCATTAGTGCCCTTGTCAAATGCAGTTTCCATCAGAATCAAGGGCCAAAACTCATATTCACTTGCAACAGAATATACATGAATTAAACTCTACACTCAAAGAATTACAAAATTTAAATCAATTTTTAGGGTTTGACACCCAACTCACTGCTTCTCATCAGACATTTAATGTGAGGACCAGAGAGGGAAGAGGTCAAAGATCATGAAGTCAAATTGATGGCTTAGCAGTGGTTTGTCCTCAAAGTGTGGATATCAGTGTTTTATTAAGGTAAAAATATCAAGAGATATAGTAAAAACAGAACGCTCTTTATTTCCACAGTTGACAAGATTGAAAGGTAAAATGTGCACAAGCATCAGATATGGACAATAAAAATAAAGTCTAAAGTAAACAAGAAAATTATCTGTTTAAGTCTTTTGGAACCAAATGCAAATGTTTTTGAGCAAATGTGTAGAAAGTTTCTATAAGTAACAGTATGAACTGATGTGTGCATTAGGGCTTTCTTCTTCACTGTAGGGATGGTACATGATGCAGAAGTGAGTGTGACAGTGGTAAGAAACTTCAGTTTAGGTGAAGAAACTATAAAATGATTAGCTGTAGCATTGATGTAAAATCTTGTTTCCATCTATGTTTTCTTTCTGCTTGGGCTAAATGGATCAACGGAGCACCTTGGTTCAGCTTTGATAAAAGAATTTATTTCATAGGACTCTAGTTCCCAAAATTCATATTTTACCCAATTAGGAAGGAGTATTCCAAGATGCAATATATCATATTCTCTTCTGAGCCCCCTAATTAATACATACACCTATGTTTTGCAAACTCAATTTTTAAATTGATCTCTTTCTCACTACATATCATGAAATTTCTAGTCACTTGCCTAGTTCTATCCTTTAATAAATAATTTGCCGTCTCCCCAAATAATTTTACCAGTGGAATTCCTGTTTGAGAGCCAAAGATGACCTTCATGTAAGAACTTTTCCTGGTTTCCTAAAATTTCTAATACAAATGGCAAAAAGAGCATCATACTTTCTACCTATTTTTTGTTGTTGTTCAGTCGCTTAGTCATGTCCAACTCTTTGTGACCCCAAGGACTGCAACACAACAGGCTTCCCTGTCCTTCACCAACTCCAGAAGCTCGCTCAAACTCACGTCCATCAGATGTTGATGCCATTCAACCATCTCATCCTCTGTTCCCTTTGCCTCCTGCCTTCAATCTTTTCCAGCATCAGGGTCTTTTCCAATGAGTCAGTTCTTTGCATCAGGCCACCAAAGTATTGGAGTTTCAGATTCAGCATCAGTCCCTCCAATGAATATTCAAGAATGATTTCCTTTAGGATTGACTGGTTTGATCTCCTCGTAGTCCAAGGGACTCTCAAGAGTCTTCTCCAACACCACAGTTCGAAAGCATCAGTTCTTCAGCATTCGGTGTTCTTTGTAGTCCAACTCTCACATCCATATATGACTATTGGAAAAACCATAGCTTTGACTATACAGACCTTTGTAGTCAAAGAATGTTTCTGCTTTTTAATATGCTGTCTAGGTTGGTCATAGCTTTTCTTCCAATGAACAAGCGTCTTTTAATTTCATGACTGCAGTCACCATCTGTAGTGATTTTGGACACCTAGCAGATGACACCTAGCCAATGGCAGAAAGTGAAGAGGAACTAAAAAGCCTCTTAAGGAAACTGAAAGTGGAGAGTGAAAAAGTTGGCTTAAAGCTCAACATTTAGAAAACTAAGATCATGGCATCTGGTCCCATCACTTCATGGCAAATAGATGGGGAAACAGTGGAAACAGTGTCAGACTTTATTTTTGAGGGGTTCCAAAATCACTGCAGATGGTGACTGCAGCCATGAAATTAAAAGACACTCCTTGGAAGGAAAGTTATGACCAACCTAGATAGCATATTCAAAAGCAGAGATATTACTTTGCCAACAAAGGTCCGTCTAGTCAAGGCTGTGTTTTTTCCAGTAGTCATGTATGGATGTGACAGTTGGACTGTGAAGACAGCTGAGCACTGAAGAATTGATGCTTTTGAATTGTGGTGTTGAAGACTCTTGAGAGTCCCTTGGACTGCAAGGAGATCCAACCAGTCCATCCTAAAGGAGATCAGTCCTGGGTGTTCATTGGAAGGACTGATGCTAAAGCTGAAACTCCAGTTGGCCACCTCATGCTAAGAGTTGACTCATTGGAAAAGACTCTGATGCTGGGAGGGATTGGAGGCAGGAGGAGACGGGGATGACAGGGATGAGATGGCTGAATGGCATCACCAACTCGATGGACATGAGTTTGAGTGAACTCCGGGAGTTGGTGATGGACAGGCATGCTCTGATTCATGGGGTCACAAAGAGTTGGACACGACTGAGGGACTGAACTGAACTGAACTGAACTGGAGTAGACAAGGCAAACTTTTTTTTTTCTTTTTTTTCCTTCCTTCCTCTTCCCTCCCTTCTTTGCTTTACTTTCCTTCCATTCTTCTACTGTTTCAGATTTCAGGACTGACAGATGTATAACTGTCAACAGGTAGCAAATCAAAATAATGAAATGACTACATTTTGAGTGATAAAATTGCTATGAATACTTGTAGAAATGGTGTGAATAGCAACAGCTCACTTCACTTCTCTTCCTTCATATCTTTCCTCCCACCCTTCATGCTTTTTCATGAACTGTAACCAATATCCAGTGTTAGTGATTCACTGTAGAAGACGCTTGGGGAAACTAGAGCTTTCTTCTTCACCCATCTTGCCCCACCTCCTCTTACAATCCTACCGCACTATCCTCTATTTCTCTTTTTGTTTCAACAAGACTGATCCTCTAGGGGAGCATATTTATACTTTCAGTCATTCTGAGTCATGACTTATGAAAGTCACTGTCAGTTCCTTGGCAAGTTAGATTTTGAGGAGTCTTGCCCATGTAACTTTTCACCAGATAGAGTGACAGAGAGAATGGCAGTAAAGCAGTGACTGCTTTCCTATGTCAAAAAGTTAGCATAAAAAGCTGAAAGTGGATTGGCAGACCAACCTTCAAATCCTACCAATCAAAGGAAACAACCCTCATATCACTCCTTGAATGGCACATATTTTATTGGTTGTTGCTGATGTTATCATAGATAAATTTATTTTTCATTAGCTCCAGATGCAATTTTGAATTTTCAATTTGGTTGCTAGTTATTTGAGGTCAACTTTGGTGGGCTTTCCCGGGGGCTCAGTAATAAGGAATCTGCCTGCCAAGCAGGAAACATGGGTTGAATCCTTGGGCTGGGAAGATCCCCTGCAGAAGGAAATGGCAACCTACTCCAGTACTCTTGCCGGGACAGAGGAGCCTGGCAGGTGACAGTCCATGAGGTCACAAGAGTTGGGTGTGACTTAGTGACTAAACAATAACAACAACAAACATTATTCTGCAAGGTAGATTTTAGTGTGTGTGTTTGTATGTATTTCTATGTTTTTGAATTTAGGGTAACACTGTAAAGTGGAGAGAGTCTTGAGGATGCAATTGCTATCATTTGCAAACATGCACATATAACTGGTGGATGGAAAATAGCACATCATTACATGGAAAAGAAGCATATAATACTATGTGGAGTCTAATATGTCAAAAAATTTTACAAAATAGACAAAAAGGTAAAGAAAATTCAAACCCTAGATAATTCAGTTCTTGCTCAGTGAGAACTACCTCTCACTTCTGTAGTGAGCCTGGGCACGTAGAGCCCAACAGTATTCTGGTGCTGAGCAGAATAATGTTGGGCAAAGAGCCCTGGAGCAGGCATCGGATATTCTGAGTTTAATGAGATATCTAACACATTTAGTCTTGCATGAACTTGGGCAAGCTATTTAACTCTCTCTAGTCTTGATTTGTCTTATTCATGAAAAAGGGTCTGTTTATACAATGTAAGTGAAATCATTTTGTAAGAGACAAACCTGTAATATTGTGACATTTATTTTAATAAAGGCAAATCATTGAATACCTGCTGAGTATGACTGCCTCCAATCTCCACACACCTCCTCCTCACTTGAAGTAAGAGGGGAAACAAAATTAACTCAATCCCTAAGATAAATAGTTTAAGTTTCTGGGCTATTTTCTATAGGGAAGGAAGCTGACAAGTATTTTATTCTAAAGAAATAACTGGCAGGCATTGGGCTTACCTTGATCTCTGGATGTGCCTTGTTTTGCTTTCATTAAGACCACAGAGCATTTTGGTGGCCATGTGAGTATGCAGCTTTCTTCTAGGTCACAGCACAAGCGACTCACACTCATATTCCTTTTATCAGACTTGATGATAGTGATGTTGACCGGACACTCACTGCAGGTGGTTGAGCTCGTGACCTTCTTTATTTATCATTTATTTATGGTCTCTATAAAGAGCCCCAGATATTTTGAGGGACTCAAGAATAAAAGTATCAACCTTGATAAATGTCTCCTTGGATCTGGCTAGTGCACGGATGGGGAAACAAAATTAAGCAGACAGCAAATGGCAGCAAACAGCAGTATTCAATACATTCCATATGCGCTGTTAAAAGAATAGGACTGAGGTGATGAGGAACAGTTAGATGGAGCGAGGATATCTTTCACTTAAAGAGTGAGAGAAATTATAGAATGTAGAAAAGGAAGGCTTGGGAATGAGGAAGGGCACTGCAGACAGAGAATGCCAAAGAGACTCTTGCTCGGAGACTCTTCCGAGCAAATTACTTGTTAAATTTCTGGATGCATTTGTGGTACTAACAGACCACAAAAATTAGACTAATTTTTCTAATTTGGCCATCACAAAGCACAAATAAAACACCCTGAGGGATCAATTGATAGTAAGTGTAATTGCTCTAAATCTAATGTGAATTAAAATATTGAGCTTCCATTGCTAATACTCATTTAATATAGTATGATTAAATGTATCTTTAATTTGAGACATATTTATTTATTTGGCTGCATTGGGTCTTAGTTGCAGCATGTGGGATCTTTCTTTATGGTACACAGACTCTCCAGCTGTGGTGCGAATGTTCTGGAGAGCGTGGACTCAGTATTTCCTCTGCATGCGGGATCTTAGATACCTGACCAGAGATCAAACTCATGTTACCTGCAATGAAAGGCACATTCTTAACCATTTTTAATTTTTTAAATAATCATGTTTTAATCAGATTAAGTTAATCAGAGTGGCAACACTCACTTAGACTACTATCTACGGTAACAAGGTGAGAGTTATGATAGTAATGATAGTCAATGACTATGACAAGTCTACTAAAAAGCTTTTAATTAAAATATTGTCTCTGCAACATAAAGAGTCTGGAGCAAGCTGCACTCTTTTCCCCAGCCAAATTGTGTCTGAACTGAGGATAACTCCTGGTCTGACTAAGATTTATAGTAAAGAGTAGTAAAAACAGTTCTGGACAAGAAACTAGAAGATCTGTTTCGTTCTGAACTCTGCTTTTATCTGACTAGGCAGTTTTAATTCATGATTCCTTGAGAACGATCTTAACTCCTTAGTGATTAAGTGGAGAGAATATTAACACCAGCCTTGAAGTGCTATTCAAAGAAGGGTGTAGTTATAAATGGAACCAGAATATTTCTGAAAAGTTTAAGATCATCTATAAACTAGAAGTCTACTGACTTTTCTCTATGTTATTTACACTAAAATTTCTTTACTCTCTAGTGGCATTGGAGAGTAAAAATTGAGCACTAGATTGGTTTGCTGACCATGTGGTAATAGGAAGGCAATAGAAACAGCATAAAGTACCTGGGGAGAGCCATGAACACGTTGTAATCATTGCCGCTAATGTCCCTAATTCTAGAGAAATTGAAACTGAAAGTAGCGTAAAGAATTGCAGGAATGTGATACATCTATTTGACAACTGTACAGAGGAAGATTTGCTACATGCATGAATGGTCCCTCTTCTCTGTGAGAGGCCCAACCTTGCTACACTGTAGTCACACTGACAAGATAGGGCTATACTGCTCCATGGAATCTTAAATGATACTTTGTGACAGCCAGGGGTCTTTACTAGTGCACTGCAGCTAGTTTAAGTAGGAATAGATTTACCAAGGCATAGTTAAATTTATGGAACATTGGGAGAATCAGAGAACAAGATTTGTGTGTTCTCTGAAACACACAGGGAAAATGCCTGAAAAAGGGAAAATGCATGAAACAGGGGGAAATGCCTCACCACACCAGGCACACTTCTAGGGGAAACAGTCGTGAAGTTTTACCCATTCTTGGGAAACTATGGCTGGCCTGAATGCCAATATTCCACTATACTGTCCAGATCATCTGATTTTCTTTTGACTGGCTACCACATTATACAGGTGGATTGATTGGAAGAAACCAATCACAGGCCTGCAGATTCATGGGATAGAGATCAAGAAAATTTGATTTTAGCTTTCCAGCCTAAATATGGTAAAGAAAAGGAAAAGAAGATTGGAACATATGCTAAGTGAGTCAAGTATCAGCATCTGCTGTGCTGCTGCTGCTGCTAAGTCCCTTCAGTCGTGTCCAACTCTGTGCGACCCCACAGATGGCAGCCCACCAGGCTCCCCCATCCCTGGGATTCTCCAGGCAAGAACACTGGAGTTGGTTGCCATTTCCTTCTCCAACGCATGAAAGTGAAAAGGGAAAGTGAAGCCGCTCAGTCGTGTCCGGCTCTTAGCAACCCTAAGGACTGCAGCCTACCAGGCTCTTCCGTCCACGGGATTTTCCAGGCAAGAGTACTGGAGTGGGGTGCCATTGCCTTCTCCTATAGATAATATCAAATAATAATAACAGTAATAACAACACCACGGGTTTTCATATATATAGCACTCTTTGTGTGTAAAGCCTTGCTCTAAGCCCTTCTAGCTGTTTTAGGCATACAATCCTTAAAAGCACCTTGCAGATAAAAGTATTCATCTACGTTTTACAGAAACATGAAATGTAAGAGTTACAGTTAGTTATCTCAAATCACATAGCTGCTGAATAGCAAGACCAAAAAATGGATCCTGCAGTCCAGCCCCAGAGGTCATGGCCTTCACCACTATTCCACACTGTGTCTCATGCACAGAGGGAGGGATCTCTGACAAAGAGGGGGAAAGGGAATGTGACAAAATTTCACTCATAAATAATCAAAATCACTTAGGCTAACTTTGTTGCCTTTGGTAAACAGACGGGCTCTGATCTAGAATTTGGCCCCAAGCTGGAATTTTACTCTGGGAATCAGAGCAAAGCCCACCAAGCAAAGGAGTTTTCTCTTTCAGAGCACAATAAAGGTTGTGCAGTTTGGCAGTGCCATGCACTAGGGGGAGAAGCATTCTGATGGTTTCTGTTCCTTCCAGCTCTGCCTTTTGCTTTACTGACTTAAGAAACCTGGACAGGTGGCATAGCAGAGTAATGTGTTTAGGAAAGGTCAGAGGAGATTGTGTTCTGGTACTTGACATCTTCAAGAAAATCTTTGGCCTCATTGTAATTACAGATCTTTATCAATAGCCAGGAGAAGAGACGGTGAGAAGGCAGTTTGAGTTCCAAATCTAAGGCTGATCATGTAACATAAAAATTGAGAAAAGTCGTCTCTGACTTGTAAACAGAAAATTTGAAATGAAAATCATAGGCAGAAACAAAACAAAACAAATATTGTCACAGTACAACCGTTTCTAACTATACTTTAAAAATGCAGCAGGCCAGATTTGCTAGAACAACAAAAGTTACCCTTTCCTATTTGATGTTTTATTGTCTGATTTTGATGTGGAATTTTTGTCCTTTGATGTCTAGATCATCAGGACACATATGCCTGTTAATTACTTTGTTTAAAAATACCATTGTTCAGATGTTAACATGGCTCACGTTTGGACTTCCCGGGGACAATAAGGCTCTCCAGGGGGTACTTTGCCTGATGAAAATGTTATTCCTGTATGATCATGCCTTTCTTGCTTAAGTGTGCTAATAAATACCACTAATGAGCTTATTAAATATGCTTCTTCCTTCATTATGTGCTAGGTCACCTCTGAACATACCACAGATGCATTTCACTTACAAAATGGAGTCATTAATTTACTTTTTAAGCCAGAGATTTTCTGTTTAAAAGCCATTTTATTATTATTATTTTTTCCTATGCAGTGATCAAGACATTAGAAAGATCAAAATGTGAAGAGGAAAGAAATTTAAAATACAGCATAGGAAAATATATGAACATTTCAGAGATATTACAGATTTTTTTTCTCTATTCAATAGGTAGGGAAGAAGAGTTTATTAATACTTATACCCTTTAACATTTTTATAATCATAATGCATTTCCTTCAGTAAATACATTTGAGCCAATGTATTTATTTTCTGCATTTATTCAAGAAATAAATTAATTTCTTATGGCTTGTTTTTCCTAGAATTCCATAGATTTCCTACATCAATTAGGATTCTTTAGGAACACATTATATTTCACTGTGAAGTAGTATATACAACTTAAATGGCTTTTTGTTGGATGGGATGCAATACTTCTTAATGCTTCTCAAACTGCTTCAAGAGAATATAATTTGAGAAACACTTTTTGTTAGGAAACCCATCCAGCATACCATAGTTACAGCAAATGTTGTTTTCATGCTGATAGATGTTAAAAGACAAATCAAAGCATATTAAAAATACTGAGTTTGTTTGAACAAAAAGAGGTTTCAATTGGCCAGTGCCAAACCAAAAGGGCTAGGGAGATCCACCAATAGTAGTGAAGGGAAGGACTCATAGAGGAAAGGCAGAAGCAAAGCAAAATAATTATTTGGCTATAGCTTAAGTGGTTGCCTTATTTGACTGTTTATGACTGGTCATCCTTAGGTTTTGATTTTTTAACCTTGAGGTGTAAAGACAGGTTTTAAGATTGCGTACATAGTCTTCTAAGGCTAAGAACCACCTCAGCCAAATGCCTCCTTGTTTAATTAGAACAGCTGCACTGTGGAACACTGAAGAAGAAAGAATTGTCTTAACCTTGTGTAAGTCTGTAAGAATACCCAACAGACAGGTCAGTTGTTTGGAAGGAGAAACATTCCCACTTCCCTATGCAATCTCATTTCCTATACTATTAAAATTGGATGGTAGTCTCTGTGCATCAATTTTAGGAAAAAAAAAAAAAGTTGATGTAGTCTTTCTGGTTGTTTTGATATCTATTACATCATGTGACACCAATACAAATACAACTGAGAGTAATGAAGTTGCTTTGATGAAATCTTTTTGTTACATATAGGTCTTTTACTACAAAGCAGAACGTAATCTCATCCTGTGTGGGCTCTGTATCTCACAATTAAATAAGTTGTTTAAAACGACTTTCACAATCTATTATGTATTTTCACCCTATAGATTGTTCACATCAAAGAGACCTTGAGAGATTTGGTAAGGTATATTATTAAGAGAATTTAAGTTGCATAGCAAGTTTAGACATATGAATTATAAGAGAAATGAGGAATACTCTTTCTGTTTTAACAAGCAACTATCCAGAAAGACTGAATGCTCTTGATTAGAAACTAAGACCACACTTTACTAGCATGGGAAATATAAGAGGACAGGGGGAATAATTTCCTTGGAGTGTTTCATCACTTAACTGACAGTCCCTTGAATAGTAGCCAATAAAAGCAGGCTATCACTATCAGTACCACTCATTACATAGCTAGAAAATATTGATTACTTGGTTTTCAAGAAAATTACATAATAAATTCAGACTTGATTCACCATTTCCTTTCTGTATATTTGTTCTGATTTGCTGTTGAATTCATTTTTTACATATTCAAATCTGACTCATTTCCCCATAGAAGAATGTTTGTTACACAAAATTAACAGGATCGAATTTGTGTTCAGATTATTAATGGATTGGTAACAACTGTTACTGTGCCATGCTTCTCTCAACAGCTGTTTATATTTTATTTAAAATCTGTAAAAACATTTCCATGTAGTCTCTTGATCTGTATAATAATTTCCTTTTGTTCCAAGCCGTTGAAGGTGTCTTTGAACCCACAAGGCACTATTCATCTATTCCTTCAAGACAGGTCCACTTTCATTATAAAAAATGAACGTCATGAAAAATGAACTCTGGAATCAAAGTGAGAAAACAAAGGTGGGTGAACTCTACAAGGCAATCGAATAAAAGTCCAGGCAGCTGCTGAAGCTGATCAGTCACCATTGTTCTGAATTGCTCTTGATTTGCACTGAGAAGCTATCTTAGGGCACTACACCAAATCTTTTCCAGAGTTATCTTTTGTGTTCATTCTCTGCTTACAGCATCTCTCAAAATTCTGCTCACTGTTTGTAACAGTCAGGAATAAGTCTGTTAAGCTCCCCCTTGTTGATAAGTAGGCGTTGTTACTTATGGATATCCTGTTGTGCTCACCTCCCGTAGTCTTGAATTTTCTTATTGTTCAAGCCAGAGTGATCTCAGAAGAGTATTCTTTGTAAAATACAATGTCTACTTAAAATTTTGTCAATGTGCTTCCAAAAATAACCTGGATAGGAGTCCAAATGACTGTCCTCTCTGCATGCTTCATTGTGATTAAAGTAAAACCAGGAAAAATAATCTTCAAAATGGGAGAGGGAGGCAGAGCAGCATCCTACAAATTGCTATATCACCTGTGAAATGTCATGAAAGGGCTTTCCTTTTTGAAGCAAAGGATGAATAAGGAAATGTAAGTCCATAATATGCAACTGAAGAAAAAAATAATAAAAGGCTAAAAGCCGTTACTGCTTTGTCAATGAAAGGAACAGATAAATTGGGTTGGATGCAGTGGAGGTGGGGTGTAAGACAGCAGAGAAAGATGCTAAGACTAATAACTATCAGACTTCTGAGTGAGCAAGGTAGTTTTAAGCTTGAAAGTTTAGTTAATTACTTTTATCTAGAAAAATCTGAAGGCGTTCATTTTTAATTATTTTATACAGGGGTCTCTGTTTTACTGGGAACTCTAGAATGAAAAGGAAGAATTTGTTAAGTCATATTTTATATCATTCCCCTATAATGTTTTGAGCTTCCCTCGTAGCTCAGTCATCAAAGAATCTTCCTGCAATGCTGGAGACCCATGTTTGCTTCCTGGGTTCGGAAGATTTCCTGAAGAAAGAAAATGGCAACCTACTCCAGTATTCTTGCCTGGAGAATCCCATGGACAGAAGAGCCTCAGTTCATGGGGTTGCAAGAGTTGGATACGACTTAGTGACTAAGCCACCACAATGTTTTAGATGCAAATATTCTGGATATTTATTAGAAAGAGGAGCATGGATTTGCATAACTTTTAACATCTTAATACACAAAGCAGTTCTTTGTACACAAAACAGTTCTTCCTTGCAGTAGGAAAATTCCATCAGGGAAGGGAAGTGAGCAATACTGGGTAGCTGAGAAAAGAAAGGCTTCAGGCTACAAAAGGAGATATGTGACTCTACTAACTAAACAAAATACAGAAAAAAAATAGCAAAATATCTTAGAACAGGAATATGTTTAATTGTGGCCCCAGGAGAGGCAATTTATGTGCCAACAAGTCATGTGGGTTTTATGTGCCTATTAGTTTGCTATTCAATTAAAAAATGTGTACTTTCCGTGGTAACACCCATCTCTCCTGATACACAGGCTAATTTTGAGTCATGAAGAGGACCTTCTCAAAACAACACACAAACAAGAACTCAGATTCGAATAGTTGCAAACTTCTTTAAAGCATATCATTGAAACAGATGTGCTCCAAATGCTGTTTTATTTTTTAGAAATGCTTTTTGTGTTTCATGGTAATGATAATTCTTAGTTACAAAAGGCTCTTTAAAAAGCAAGCTGCAAAATAGTAAGCACCAGAAACTAGCAAGTCATCTTTAAAAGAAGATCCATTCATTAAAGAGTCAATTTCCTAAATTAATTATTTTACTGATTATTAAATTATCTTCTATTTTCTCAAAATATTTACTTCGATTTTTATTTGCATAACTATAATCTGAATATATTAATGAAAAGAGATGGTAAAATAAGATTTCCCTCCTTTTTCATCTGTTTTTATTTTGAAGAACCAAAACATAGTTAGTATGTTGGTTATTGGTCTTCCCTGGTAGCTCAACGAGTAAAGAATCCACCTGCAGTGCAGAAGACCTGGATTCGAGCCCTGGTTTGGGAAGATCCCCTGCAGGAGGGCATGGCAACCCAGTCCAGTATTCTTGCCTGGAGAATCCCCATGGACAGAGGACCCTGGGGATCTCTGTTGGGATGGTCCATGGGGTTGCAAAGAGTAGGATACAACTGAGCAACTAAGCACACAGCACAGCATGCTGGTTATTAAATTGGTTATTATATTGATATATTGGATGCAACCTACCTAAAGACCTTCAGATGTCTTTAGGTGAATTTAATTCATTTCCTATTTAAAATTTTCAGACTGCATATGAATTTTTGTGTATTGCAAATGCTCCCAGTTACCATTCATATATTAAGAATAATCTATTGCTGAAATCAGTCCTGGGTGTTCACTGGAAGGACAGAAGCTCAAGCTGAAACTCCAATACTTTGGCCACTTCATGTGAAGAGTTGACTCATTGGAAAAGACCCTGATGCTGGGAGGGATTGGGGGCAGGAGAAGGGGACAACAGAGGATGAGATGGCTGGATGGCATCACTGACTCAATGGACATGAGTTTGAGTGAATTCCGGGAGTTGGTGATGGACAGGGAGGCCTGGCATGCTGTGATTCATGGGGTCACAAAGAGTCAGACACGACTGAGAGACTGAACTGAACTGATTGCTGAAATAATTAGGTAGCTTATTGGGTAAAACCAGGGGTTCTACATCTAAACGTTTTATGTTTGATTATAAATTCTACAGTTTGAAACTGGAAGACTTGAAGCAAAATTGTTAAACTCTCTTTAAACCTCCCTTTACTTGGTTGTAAAAGTTGGGTAACTAGTTTCAAAAGGCCGTTGTGGAGATGACATAAATAAGTTACATAATACATTTGTGATAAATGTCAGATCTTCTCTGCAGTAAAGGTTGCGATCACAGTCAGATATTTTTAGCAGTTTGCAAAAATCTTACTTAAACAACTAGATTATAAACTCTGTTTACATACAACACAAGCAATATACATAAAAATCTTGGCTATAAAATAGCTTTGACAACAAAGATGAGCTCATTTTCTACTTCTGAAAAAGCATATGGCATGCATTCAATGAATAAAGATTTTCTCAACTCCTGTGGCACAGTTTAGCAATATCAGGTAACTTTTTAAAGACAATATATCTAAATATATTGATATATTTTTAAAGTATTGGATAGTTTTTAAAAAGAAAATTAAATCTAAAATAAACATTAAAAAGGTACAAAATTAGAGCAGAATCAGTGAAATTGAAAACAGGATGTCAATATAGAAAAGTGAAATCAATAGCTAATTTTTTAGAAAGATCAATAACATTGATAAGCTACTGACCAGGCTAGTTAATTCAAAATGACAGAAGATACAGATTAATAATGCCAAAAATGAAAAAAGGGACATCACTACAGATACTATAGACTTTAAAATTATAATAAAGGAGTACTACAAAAGGATCTTTGCCCAAAATTTGCTAATCCAGAAGAAATAAACCAATACATTTAAAGACACAATCTGCTAAAATTAATACTAGAAAAAAGTAGATAATTTGAATAGGTTAAATGTAGTAAAACATTGAGTCAACAATGAATAACCTTGCAAAAAGGAGCACCAGTCCCAGATAGATTCACTGGTAAATTCTATCAAACATTTAAGGAAGAAGTTACGTCAATTCTCTACGATCTCAGAAAATAGAAGCATAAAAAATATTTTCCCGCTTATTCTATGAGGCTTGCACTAGCTTGATACTGAAACCACAAAAATTCTTTGAAAGAAAACTACAGACCAAGTTCTCTAATAAATATGGATGCAAAAACTCTCAATAAAACAGTAGCAAATCAAATCTATCAGTAAGTAAAAATAATAATACACCACAACCAAGAAGGATGTATTGCATGTATGTGCACCTGATTCAACATTTAGAAATTAATGTAGCACACTACATGACAGATTAGTGGGAAAAAAACCACATGGTCATACAAATCAATACAGAAGGAACAATCAGCACCCATTCTCTATGTAAAAACTCTGAAAAAACTGACAAAGAAAATCTCCTAGAACTAATAAACAATTATAGCAAGATTGCAGGATGTAAGATTAACATACAAAAGTCAATCTCTTCCCTATATCTCAGCAATGAACAATTGGAACTTGAAATTAAAACCACAATACCACTTATATTAAAATCTCCCCAAAATGAAATACTTAGGTATAAATCTAACAAAATATGCCCAAGAACTATATGTTAAAAATTACAAGACCCCAGTGGAAAACAACTAAATAAATAGAAATTTCATGTTTATGGATAGGAAGATTCAATATCGTCAAAATGTCACTTCTAACTTAATCTGTAGATCAAATGTAATTCTGATCAAAATCCAAATAAGTTATTTTGTGGATATCAGCAAATTGATTCTAAAATTTATATAAACATTTGAATTTTAATTGTTCCAGATATTAAATATATTTTTAAATATTAATATTGTGCTACTATGCCTATAGAAATGAAGTTTTCATATTAAATAAGCATACACAAAAGCAAGTAAGAAAGAAAAGTGTTCCTATATATGACAATAGAAACAGAAAAACAATTCATGCAAGCTCTTTTCAGACATTTTGTTTATTTTTTGGAACCAAGTGAAACAGGAAGTAATCAAAGAATTTTAATCAAGAGAATCACAAGATTAGACTTGTGATTAGATTTCTAAAAGGTTACTCTGCGTGCTGCATGAAAAATACTCCATACAATGCATAAAGGCATGGTGTCTGATATGGGAGAGAAAGAAGAATTTAGCTTATGTTGAGATTTAAAGGAAATGAGTATGAGAGGAAAGCAAGAGATGCAGAAAAAAGAGTAAAAAAAACACATGTGTGTGATGAAAAAATAATCAGAGACATTTTTCAAAATTTGGTAATAGGGCCATAATTAGGGACACGTTCAGTAACATGAAATGCTCCGTGACAATACAATTCATTTTTTAAAATGGTCATAAGTGAATTTGATTAAGGAAAAGATGAAAGCTATGGATGATAAAGGCATAAAATTTAACTTAAATGTAAGTCTATCTTAGAAGAAATAAGACAACTGAAAATGAAGTGATAAATGAGAATATAAACCATGAATAATTTCCTTAGAAAGAAGTGGAAGTATAAATATACAGAGTAAAATGCTATCTGAATTGCAAAGTTAATTAACAGAGCAGCAGCAGCATATAGATACAATCTTAAAATATTTTATTTTCCATGATAAAGGGAACAACTCATATAGGTGCCCCAAATAGATTATTCACAAAAGCTAAAGAATTCCAACTCTAGTAGATGATAGAAAAATACCCATAGAGGTGTGATATAAAGATATAGTGACTGAAGTATTTTACATATAACTGAAATATATGACAATAATAGAACAAATTTAACTTATTAAAAATATAGAAAATAAAATACATACACCAAATTTTATTAAAAATCTTTAAGAACAACTCTTGCTGACCAAGAGATGCTAAAGAAATGCATATATTTAAAATACAGAATAAAGGAAACAATAGAAAATTAGAACTGGATATTTCTCTTTGTAAAGAGGAAAATTAAATTTGCAAAGAGCCAGATGCAACTGAGTGACTGAACAACAACATTTTCCTTTGCATATGAAATTTGTTTAGTCATGTTTGACTCTTTGTGACCCCATGGACTATACAGTCCATGGAAGTCTCCAGGACAGAATAATATGGTGGGTAGCCTTTCCCTTCTCCAGGAGATCTTCCCAACCTAGGGATGGAACCCAGGTTTCCAACATTGCCGGCAGATTCTTTACCAGCTGAACCACCAGGGAAGCCCCAATTTCTTTGCATACTTCAAATTAAATAATTTAATATGTTAGGTAGATTGTGAGTAAATCATTATCTTCTCCTTGGAATTTCTTTCTCATGTATTTCCTGAGTTTTAAGAAATTTGCTTATAAACTTCCAGTGTGGTCCCATGGTTTAGATAAACTCTGCTGTGAATATTTATATTCACTAAGACAGTAACAATGTCTTAATTCAGTAATCTGGTAGCTCAGTTGACAAAGAATCTACCTGCAATGCCTGAGACCCCGGCTCAATTTCTGGCTAAGGAAGATCACCTGGAAAAGGGATAGGCTACCCACTCCAGTATTCATGGGATTCTCTGGTGGCTCAGATGGTAAAGAACTCACCTGCAATGCAGGAAACCTGGGTTCCATCCCTGGGTTGGGAAGATCCCCTGGGGGAGGGCATGGCAATCCACTCCAGTATTCTTGCCTGGAGAATCCGCATGGACAGAGGAGTCTGGAGGACTATAGTCCATGGGGTCACAAAGAGTTGGACATGACTGAGTGACCAAGCACAGCACAATCCAGTAATCATTTCAATGAATAAACAATTTGCTTGATTATAGCACTATGGGAGAAAAATTAACCACAATTCTTTTTTTCTCATTTAATCAAATTTTAGAAAAAAAAAAGTAGATTTGAGAACTATAATTTTCATTTTCAAGGAACATGAAAGATGACTTTTGCATCACTAAAACTCTTAAAAATTGAACCACACATTTTTTAATTTTGAAAAGCCCATAAACCATTCAGTTGAGTATATTTTCTACCATGAGTGCAGTTTCATTTCTTCTATGATATGTGAAGTTTTGTTTTAGAATGTTTAAAAATTACTATGTAATCTTCTCATGAAACTATAAAAACTGCATTTAAAATCTGTCAATGGATATGGCAAATCTCAACAGTGATATGAATGAATATTTTAAAATATGTGTATTCTTTATTTCTCAATTTTTATAATTAAATTATTACATGTTTATATAATCACAAATTTGATATTTGAAAAGGCAGGCAGCATCATTTCACTATATCATTTAGTCTCAATTCTAAAGATAAACAGAAATGAAAGAATAAAAATAACACTGTTAAGTAGTAAAATATGGTTTTCTTATAACACAGACATCGATGACTGTTATGACACTCTGATGATTATAACAAATTGGTACTGCTATAAGAATAGACAAAAGAACAGTTAGATGAGACAGAAATTCCATGCATGTGTAGTCACTTCATTTATAATAAAAACAATACTAATGTGTAGTAAAAAGAACAGTGATTCTTGCAATGGTTTTGGATCAACTCCATATCTATAACTGATTAAAAAATTCTTGATCCTTACCTCAGACTATACCAAATAATCCATTCTAGATTAATGATTATCATAAATATGAATAGTAAAACATACATTTAGAGAGAAAATACATAGTCTTTTATAACCTTGGAAGAAGCAAAGATTTTTCTTAAGCAGGACACAAAAAATGCAAATTATTTTTGAAAATTAATATGCTGGACTATAATGCAATCGAGAAATGCTATTTAATAAAATATATTATTAAGAAAGCCTTCTCTGGTGACTCAGATGGTAAAAAATCTTCCTGCAATGCAGGAGACCCCTGTTGGATCCCTGAGTCAAGAAGATTCCCTGGAAAAGGGAATGGCTACCCACTCCAGTATTCTTGGCTGGAGAATCCTATGGACAGAGGAGCCTGGCAGGCTACATATCATGGGTCCCAAAGAGTTGTACACAAATGAGTGACTAACACTTTAGCTAGAATTGCTTAGGATCAGAAAAATTTTCTTCTGTGTTTCTTCTGGGCTTCCCACATGGCTTAGTGATAAAGAGTCCACCTGCTGTTGCAGGAGACGTGGGTTCAGTCCCTAGGTTGGGATAATCCTCTGGAGGAGGAAATAGCAACCCAACTTCTGCATCTGCCTAAAGAAACTCAAAAACAGCAAAATATATGAATCAATGATTTTTAAGACATGAAATATCAGACAACAAAGAACAGTGTACCTGAGATTCATACAAATGGCATGAACTTTATAGTATTCCCAGGAGGAAAGAGTGCTCTAGAGAGAGCTTAGTAGACTACCTGAGTAGGAGTGCCTTTGCTAAGAAACAGAAAGACCATGGTGCCTGGAATTCTCAGAGCAGATTACTGGAGAAAATATAGCTATGCAACAGGGGAACTCCAAAGATCTGCTGAGGAAGACCCTTGAGAGTAGAGTACTGATTATGATATGCATATGTGGAAACTACCCAAGATGAGGGAAAGAACTGACAAAAAAGTATTAGCAAGAAGAGAATCTAGCATTCACGTAAATCTGGAAAGTGTCTTTTCTCATCAGCAATGCTGGAGAAATGTGTAATTTACTAGGTATTGTGCAGGTACCCCAAAGATTTTGCCTCAGCATTAGCGAATAATCATGCCTAAGCTGAATGTCACTGATACTACATAGAAAACTTTAAAAAAACAAGAGCAGGAGAGATCAAACTATTCACAGGTAACTTATCTATATCCAAGAACAAAGAATATAGAAGTTTAAAGATATCCAATTCACTACAGGGCTCATCTGTCCTATATAACTCAGTAGTGTACGACTCTTTGTGACCCCATGGACAGTAGCCTGCCAGGCTTCTCTGTCCATGGGGATTCTCCAGGCAAGAATACTGGAGTGCATTTCCTTCTCCAGAGGATCTTCCCAACTCAGAGATAAAACCCTACAAGATAACTGTGTCTGGCATTCAGTTAGAAATTAATAAGCGTCAAAGAAACAGAAAAATACGATTAATAAGAATTATCAACCAATTGAAACTGACTGAGAATAGATTCTGATATTACAATTTACTGATGAACCCCCTGCAGGACAGCAAAGGGGATGCAGATATGAAGAACAGAACTGTGGACACAGTGGGGCAGGAGAGGGTGAAACAAATTGAGAGAGTAGCATTGAAACATATACATTGCCATATATAAAGCAGCTAGCTAGTGGGAAGCTGCTGTATAACACAGAAAGCTAAACCAGGTGTTCCGTGACAATATAGAGTAGTGGGATGCGGTGGAGGTTATAGTGGGAGGTTCACAAGGGTGGAGACATATGTATACTTATGAATGATTCATGTTGATGTATAGCAAAAAGCAACACAATACTGTAAAGTAATTATCCTTCAATTTAAAATAAATTTAAAAAGAAACAAAGCCATCAGACAATTATAGCAATATTCAGTTCAGTTCAGTTTAGTCGCTCAGTCGTGTCTGACTCTTTGCGACCCCATGAATTGCAGCATGCCAGGCCTCCCTGTCCATCACCAACTCCCGGAGTTCACTCAAACTCATGTCCATCGAGTCCATGATGCCATCCAGCCATCTCATCCTCTGTTATCCCCTTCTCCTCCTGCCCCCAATCCCTCCCAGCATCAGAGTCTTTTCCAATGAGTCAACTCTTCACATGAGGTGGCCAAAGTACTGGAGTTTCAGCTTTAGCATCATTCCTTCCAAAGAACACCCAGGACTGATCTCCTTTAGGATGGATTGGTTGGATCTCCTTGCAGTCCAAGGGACTCTCAAGAGTCTTCTCCAAACCACAGTTCAAAAGCATCAATTCTTTGGTGCTCAGCTTTCTTCACAGTCCAATTCTCACATTATATATGATCAAAAAGCAAATAGAGAAGGTATAAAAGAGACCCAAAACTAACTTGTAGAAATAAAAATACAATGGTTAACACAAAAATAATACTGGGTGGAATTAATAGCAGTTTAGATGTTGTAGAAGAAAAGATTAGTGTGCTTGCAGGTGAGACATAAAAACAATCCAAATTGGTACAGAAAGTAAAATGACTAAAAAAGTGCACTGATTAGGGGCACTGGTAGGCTTTGGCAGTGAAAGGATCTCCTTAAAGGAGTTTCACATTTTGTATATAGGTATTTTGTGGTGATTATCACCCAAAAAAGAGATGCAAAAAGGCAAAATGGTTATCTGACAAAGCCTTACAAATAGCTGAGAAAAGAAGAGAAGTGAAAAGCAAAGGAGAAAAGGAAAGATAAACTCATCTGAATGAAGAGTTCCAAAGAAGAGCAAAGAGAGATAAGAAAGCCTTCCTAAGTGAACAATGGAAAGAAATAGAGGAAACCAATAGAATGGGAAAGACTAGAGATCTCTTCAAGATATTTAGAGGTATCAATGGAAGATTTCATGCAAGTTCAGTTCAGTTCAGTTGCTCAGTTGTATCTGATTCTTTGTGACCCCATGGACCTCAGCATGCCAGGCTTCCCATCACCAACTCCTTCCCATCCAACCATCTCATCCTCTGTCATCCTGTTCTCCTCCTGTCTTCAATCTTTCCCAGAATCAAGGGTTTTTTTTCTCATCCTCTGTCATCCTGTTCTCCTCCTGTCTTCAATCTTTCCCAGAATCAAGCGTTTTTTTTCTATTGAGTCAGTTCTTGACATCAGGTGGCCAAAGTGTTGGAACTTCAGCATTAGTCCTTCCAATGAATATATAGGACTGATTTCCTTTAGGATTGACTGGTTTGATATCCTTGTAGTCCGTGCAAAGATAGGTACAATAAAGGACAGAAATGGTATGCACATAACAGAAGCAGAAGATATTAAGAAGAGGTGGCAAGAATGCACAGAAGAACTATACAAAAAAGATCTTAATGAGCCAGATAACCACCATGTGATTATCTTATCTAGAGCCAGACATACTGGAGTGTGAAGTCAAGCGGGCCTTTGGAAGCATCACTACGACCAAAGCTAGTGGACTGATGGAATTCCAGCTGAGCTATTTCAAATCCTAAAACATGATTTTCAGATATTGACATTGAGTGCAGCTATTAAAGTGCCACACTCAATATGCCAGCATATTTGGAAAACTCAGCAGTGGCCACAGGACTAGAAAAGGTCAATTCTCATTCCAATCCCAAATAAAGGCAATGCCAAAGAATGTTCAAACTACCACACAATTGCTCTCATTTCACATGCTAGCAAAGTAGTGGACAAAAGTCTCCAAGCTAGGCTTCAGCAATAATTGAACAGAGGATTTCCAAATGTTCAAGCTGAATTAAGAAAAGGAACAAGAAATCAAATTGCCAACATCGGCGGATCATAGGAAAAGCAAGAGAATTCCAGAAAAATATCTACTTCTGCTTCATTGACTACTCTAAAGACTTTGACTAAGTGGATCACAGCAAACTGTGGAACATTCAAGAGTTGGAAATACCAGACCACCTGACCTACCTCCTGAGAAATCTGTATGCAGGTGAAGAAGCAACATTTAGAACCAGAAATGGAAAATAAGACTGGTTCAAAATTGGGAAAGGAGTACATCAAGGCTGCATATTGTCACTCTGCCTTTTTAACTTATATGCAGAGTACATCATGAGAAATACCAGGCTGGATGAATCACAAGCTGGAATCAAGATTTCCAGGAGAAATATCAATAACCTCAGGTATGCAGATAATACCACCCTTATGGCAGAAAGTGAAGAGGAACTAAAGAGCCTCTTGATGCAGGTGAAAGAGGAGAGTGAAAAAACTGGTTTAAAACTCAGTATTCAATAAACAAAGATAATGGCATCTTGTTCCATCACTTTATAGCAAATAGATGGTGCTCCAAAATCACTGTAAATGGTGACTACAGCTATGAAATTAAAAGATGCTTGCTCCTTGGAATAAAAGCTGTGACAAACCTACACAGCCTATTAAAAAGCAGACATTACTTTGCCAACAAAGGTCCATCTAGCTATGGTCCATCAAAGCTATGTTTTTTTCCAGTAGTCATATACAGATGTGAACTTTCTTTATGGTCCAACCCTCATGTCTGCTTGTTTTGCTGTTATGCTATCCTGGATTGCTTAACACTGGAAAAAAATCCCCTGCCTGGATCAAGTTAATTTGTTTGTAAGAGAAAGAATGAGACTTCAACATATATTTATTCCTGCATCTGCAGTACCAAAACAGCAGAAAGACTCCCTCACAGTATTCATCTCAACACCAAAACCCAACTTCACCCAATTGCCTGCAGGCTCTAATGCTGGAGACCTCATATCAAACAACCAGCGAGGCAGGAACACAGTCCTAATTATCAGCAAATTGGCTGCCTAAAGTCATACTAAGTTCACAGACACCCCAAAACACACCCCCTCATGCAGCCCTTCCCATCAGATGGAAGAGATTCAGCTCCACCCACCAAAGCTTAGACACCAGTCTCCATCACCAGGAAGCCTACACAAACTGCTGGACCAACTTCACCCACCATGGTAGAGACAACAGAAGCAAGAGGAATGTCAAACCTGCAGCTTGTGGAAAAGAGACCATAAACACAGTAAGTTAGACAAAATGAGACCACAGAGAAAAATGCTGCAAAGAAGCGAGTTTAAAACCCATAAGACTAAATAAATGTAGACAAAATAGGCACTGTACCTGAAAAAGAATTCAGAGTAATGATAGCAATTATGATCTAAAATCTTGGAAATAGAATAGAGCACAGATCAAGAAGATACTAAAAATGTTTCACAAGGACCTAGAAGAACTAAATTACAATCAGTGGTGAGCAACACAATAACTGAAATGAAAAAATAAACTAGAAGGAATCAATAGTGGAATAACTGAAACAGAACAGATAAATGAGCTGGAAGATAAAATGGTGTAAATAACTGCTATGGAGCAGAATAAAGAACGAAAAGAATTAAGGACTGTCTTACAGACCTCTGGAACAACATTATACATACCAACATTCAAATTATAGGACTCCAGAAGAAAAAAAAGAAAGAGTCTGAGAAAATATTTGAAGATGTTATAGTCAAAAATTTCCCTAAATGGGAAAGGAAAGTCAACCAGGTCCAGGAAGCACAGAGAGTCGATAAAGGACAAACAAAAGGAGAAACATGCCAAGACACATATTAATCAAACCAACAAAAGTAACATACAAAGAAAAAATATTAAAGGCAAAGGAAAATTGACAAATAACATACAACTTTCCAAGACTGAACCAGGAAGAAATATAAAATATGAACTTGACTAATTACAAGTAATGAAAATAAAGGTGTAATTAGAAATCTTCTAACAAACAAAAGTCCAAGACCAGATGGCTTCACAGGAGAATTTTGTCAAACATCTAGAGAAGCGCTAGCAACTATCCTTCTCAAACTCTTCCAAAATATTGCAGATATAGGAGCACTGCTGAACTTATGCTACGATGCCACCATTACCCTGATACCAAAGTTACAGACCAATATAATCAATGAACATGGATGCAAAAATCCTTAACAAAATACCAGAACACCAAATCCAACAAACTGAATCCAACAACACATTAAATGAATCATACAGAATTATGTTAAATAATAGTGGTGAAAGTGGACACCATGTCTTGTTCCTGATCTTAGTGGGAAACCTTTCAGTTTTTCACCATTGAGAATGTTTGCTGTACACTTATCATATGAAGGTCAGTTTTCATTCCAATCCCAAAGAAAGGCAATGTCAAAGAATGCTCAAACTACCACACAATTGCACTCATCTCACAGGCTAGTAAAGTAATGCTCAAACTTCTCCAAGCCAGGCTTCAGCAATACGTGAACTGTGAACTTCCATATGTTCAAGCTGGTTTTAGGAAAGGCAGAGGAACCAGAGATCAAATTGCCAACATCCACTGGATCATGGAAAAAGCAAGAGAGTTCCAGAAAAACATCTATTTCTGCTTTATTGACTATGCCAAAGCCTTTGACTGTGTGGATCCCAATAAACTGTGGAAAATTCTGAAAGATGGGAATACCAGACCACCTGACCTGCCTCTTGAGAAACCTATATGCAGGTCAGGAGGCAACAGTTAGAACTGAACATGGAACAACAGACTGGTTCCAAATAGGAAAAAGAGTACGTCAAGGCTGTATACTGTCACCCTGTTTATTTAACTTATATGCAGAGTACATCATGAGAAACGCTGGGCTGGAAGAAGCACAAGCTGGAATCAAGATTGGCAGGAGAAATATCAATAACCTCAGATATGCGGATGACACCACCCTTATGGCAGAAATTGAAGAGGAACTAAAAAGCCTCTTGATGAAAGTGAAAGAGGAGAGTGAAAAAGTTGGCTTAAAGCTCAACATTCAGAAAATGACGATCATGGCATCCGGTCCCATCACTTCATGGGAAATAGATGGGGAAACAGTGGAAAGTTTCAGACTGTATTTTTTTGGGCTCCAAAATCACTGCAGATGGTGATTGCAGCCATGAAATTAAGTCACTTACTCCTTGGAAGGAAAGTTCCGACCAACCTAGATAGCATATTGAAAAGCAGAGATATTTGTTTGCCAGCAAAGGTCCGTCTAGTCAAGGCTATGGTTTTTTCCTGTGGTCATGTATGGATGTGAGTTGGACTGTGAAGAACGTTGAGCGCCGAAGAATTGATGCTTTTGAATAGTGGTGTTGGAGAAGACTCTTGAGAGTCCCTTGGACTGCAAGGAGATCCAACCAGTCCACTCTGAAGGAGATCAGCCCTGGGTGTTCTTTGGAAGGAATGATGCTTAAGCTGAAACTCCAGTACTTGGTCACTTCATGTGAAGAGTTGACTCATTGGAAAAGATTCTAATGCTGGGAGGGATTGGGGCCAGGAGGAAAAGGGGACAACAGAGGATGAGATGGCTGGATGGCATCATGGACTCGATGGACATGAGTTTGAGTGAACTCTAGGAGTTGGTGATGGACAGGGAGGCCTGGCGTGCTGCGATTCATGGGGCCACAGAGAGTCGGACATGACTGAGCTACTGAACTATCATATATGGCCTTTACTATGTTGAGGTATGGAGCAGGCAATGGCACCCCACTCCAGTACTCTTGCCTGGAAAATCCCATGGATGGAGGAGCCAGGTGGGCTGCAGTCTGTGGAGTCGCTCGAGTCAGACACGACTGAGCGATTTCACTTTCACTTCTCACTTTCATGCATTGGAGAAGGAAATGGAAACCCACTCCAGTGTTCTTGCCTGGAGAATCCCAGGGACGGGGGAGCCTGTTGGGCTACCGTCTGTGGGGTCGCACAGAGTCGGACACGACTGAGCGACTTAACAGCAGCATGTTGAGGTAGGTTCCTTCTATGCCCATTTTTTTGAAGAGTTTTAATCATAAACTGGTACTGAATTTTGTCAAAGGCTTTTTCTGCATCTATTGAGATTATAATCTGGCTTTTGACTTTCAGTTTGTTAATTGGTGTATCACATTGATTGATTTGCATACATTGAAGAATCCTTACATCCTTGGAATAAACCTAACTTGATTATGGTGTATGGGCTTTTTGATGTGTTGCTGAATTCTGTTTGCTAAAATTTTGTTAAAGATTTTTGCATCTATGTTCATCAGTGATATTGGCCTGTAGTTTTGTTTGTGTGTGTGTGTGTGTGTTGTCTGGTTTTGGTATCAGGGTAATTATTCAGCATAGTTCTGGAAGTCTTAGCTACAGCAATCATAGAAGAAAAAGAAATAGGAATCCAGATTGGAAAAGAAGTAAAGCTCTCACTGTTTGCAGATGACATGATATTGTACATAGAAAACCCTAAAGATAGTATCAGAACATTATTAGAGCTAATCAGTGAATTTAGCAAAATTGCAGGATAGAAAATCAATACACATAAATCACTTGCAATTCTATACCCTAACAATGAAAAATCAGAAAGAGAAATTAAGGAATCAACCCCATTCACCATTGAAACAAAAAGAATTAAATTTCTAGGAATAAACTTACTTAAGGAGACAAAAGAACTGTACACAGAAAATTATAAGACACACTAATGAAAGAAATCAAAGATGACATAAACAGATGGAGAGATATTCCCTGTTCCTGGGTAGGAAGATTCAATATTGTGAAAATGATTATACTACCAAATGCAATCTACAGATTCAATGTGATCCCTATCAAATTACCAATGACATTCTTCACAGAACTAGAACAAAATAATTCACAATTCATATGGAAATACAAAAGACCATGAATAGCCAAAACAGTCTTGAGGAAGAAGAATGGAGCTGGAGGAATCGACCTTTCCGAGTATTGATTATACTACAAAGCTACAGTCATCAAGACAGTATGGTACTGGCACAAAAACAGAAATATAGGCCAGTGGAACAAGATAGAAAGCCCAGAAATAAACCCATGCTCCTATGGGTACTTTTTTTTTTGATAAAGGTGGCAAGAATATACAATGGAGCAAAGACAGCCTGTTCAATAAATGGTGCTGGGAAAACTTGACAGCTACGTGTAAAAGAATTAAATTAGAATGCTTCCTAACACCATACACAAAGATAAACTCAGAGTGGATTAAAGACCTAAATGTAAGCCAGAAACTATAAAACTCTTAGAAGAAAATGTAGGCAGAACACTCGCCATAAATCAAAGCAAGATCCTCTATGACCCACCTCCTAGAGTAAAGGAAATAAAAACAAAAGTAAACAAGTGGGACCTGATTAAACTTAAAAGCTTTTGCAAAACAAAGAAAACTATAGGCAAGGTGAAAAGACAACCCTCAGAATGGGAGAAAATAATAGCAAATGAAACAACTGACAAAGGATTAATTTCCAAAGCATTAATCATACAGCAGCTCATACAACTCAATACCAGAAAAACAAACAGCCCAATCAAAAAGTGGGAAAAAGACCTAAATAGACATTTCTCCAAAGAAGACATACAGATAGCATGAGAAGATGCTCAACATTGCTCATTGTTAGAGAAATGAAAATCAAAACTACAATGAGATATCACCTCACACCAGTCAGAATGGCCATCCTCAAGAAGTCTACAAACAGTAAATTCTGGAGAGGGTGTGGAGAAAAGGGAATGCTCTTGCACTGTTCGTGGGAACATAAATTGATACAACCACTATGAAAGGTAGTATGGAAATTCCTTAAAATCTAGGACTAAAACCACCATATGACCCAGCAATCACACTCCTAGGCATACACCCTGAGGAAACCAATATTGAAAAGGATGCATGTATCCCATTGTTCATTGCAGCACTATTTACAATAGCTAGAACATGGAAGCAACTTAGATGGCCATCGACAGATCAATGGATAAAGAACTTTTGGTACATATACAAAATGGGATATTACTCTGCTATAAAATGGAACACATTTGAGTCAGTTCTTATGAGGTAGATGAACATAGAACCTATTATACAGAGTGAAGTAAGTCAGAAAAAGGAAGATAAATATATTCTAAAACATATATGGAATCTAGAAAAATGGTACTGAAGAATTTATTTACAGGGCAGCAATGGGTAAACAGACATAAAGAATAGACTTATGGACATGGGGAGAGGGGAGGAGAGGGTGAGATGTATCAAAAGGGTAACATGGAAACTTACATTACCATATGTAAAATAGATAGCCAACGGGAACTTGCTGTATGACTCAGAAAACTCAAACAGGGGTTCTGTACCAACCTAGAGGGATGGGATTGGGAGGGAGATGGGAGTGAGTTTCAAAAGGGAGGTGATATATGTATACCTATCTGAAGGAGATCAGCTCTGGGATTTCTTTGGAAGGAATGATGCTAAAGCTGAAACTCCAATACTTTGGCCACCTCATGTGAAGAGTTGACTCATTGGAAAAGACTCTGATGCTGGGAGGGATTGGGGGCAGGAGGAGAAGGGGATAACAGAGGATGAGATGGCTGGATGGCATCACTGACTCAATGGACGTGAGTCTGAGTGAACTCTGGGAGTTGGTGATGGGCAGGGAGGCCCGGCATGCTGCGATTCATGGGGTCGCAAAGAGTCGGACATGACTGAGCGACTGAACTGAACTGAACTGAACTGAACTGATGGCTGAGTCATGTTGAGATTTGACAAAAAACAACAAAATTCTGTAAAACAATTATCCTTCAATTAAAAAATAAATAAATTTAAAAAAAAACTAAAAAAAAAAAGAATTCTACACTGTGACAAAGTGGGGTTTATCCCACAGATGTAAAGATTCTTCAATACATGCAAATCAGTCAATGTGATGCACTACATTAACAAATCGATGTATATAATCAAATAGGATAAATGTGAATGGTGGGTGTATCTTTACAGATAACAAAACTACAGAAAATAATTTTAACAGTCATGTTTATTTTTATTTATATTTTTAACTTAGACTGATGTGAATATTGATGTTTCATTCTTGTAGACCCTCTTTCTGATCTTCCCTTTTGTTTCTCACTTGGTAAAAACTTCTCATTTTTTAAAGACTTTAGTGTCAACCATAACATGTTTGCTGTGCTTAGTCACTCAGTCGTGTCTGACTCTTTGTGACCCCGTGGACTGCAGCCCACCAGACTCCTCTGTCCATGGGGATTCTCCAGGAAAGAATACTGGAGTGGGTTGCCATGCCTTCCTTGAGGGGATCTTCCCAACCCAGGGATTGAACCCAGGTCTCCTGCATCACATGTGGATTCTTGACCATCTGAGCCACCAGGGAAGCCAGTAAAGTGTTTACCATTCCAAATCATGTATGATTAACCCCTCACTGTTTTGTCCCTATTAATTTTGGTATAAGTATATCTATGACAGCTTTTTACCTATTACTAAGATAATGTCTATTTGTTCTTTGAGTTTTTTTTTTAAGGTAATGGCTGTGTCTTCTATGGGCTTCCCTGGGGGCTCAGCTGGTAGAGAATCCACCTGCAATGCAGGAGACCTGTCTCCTGTATATAGCATATGATATATTCTTGGTAAATAAGTAGGGCTACCAAATTTACATGTGTGCATAAGCAGGGTCTAAACATACAATTACATCATTTAGTGATTCATTCATTTTTCATCGATTCAGAATGGCCATACACAATGAATGAAAGCTCTGAAGTCACTACTATGGCTAAACTTCCTGCCTTTGTAAGTTGTTCACTGAGTGATCTTGGGCAATTTATTTAAATTTCCTGAGTCTCAGTTTTCTCATCTGAAAATAGGGATACTAATAGTACCTAATGCATAGAGACAAACTGAGTAGTACATGAGTAATGTGTATAAGTTGTCTGACCAACTGACACTGACATAGGAAACACTCAAACATGTTAGCTATGTTAACTTTTATTCAAAAAACCTGAGGTGGGTTTTTACTCTGTGCCAGACACTGAAATATATGGCACATTTTAAGTTTTCAAGAAACTCATAAGCTAATGCAGGAGATGGACAAACATGATAAATATTGAATAGTATGGATAAAATCCTATGGGAGCACAGAGGGAGACCAGACAATATCCTGGCTATTTAGAAAAGGAATTGTTTGAGAAGACAATTGACAGAAATATGAGTGTATGTCAGTCTGAGAATGAGGGTGTGACAGGGCAGTACAAATGGAGAGAGCTGAATGCCCAAAGATGTGATAATGTGAGAAGGAAGATATGGGATATTGGAGAAGGTTGAGAAATGGAGAGGCAGAAAAATGTAAATGAATACAATCACAAGACAAAAGAGCTGTCACATGCCTCTGGATAGAAATAGTTGCTGATCTGAAGTTATGTAAGCCATTTGTGAGTGGCAGCCTTGTATGTAACTGAACAAAACACTTAAAAGCACAGATTTCTTTATTATAAACTCATATAACATTTCTTAGAACATGCCCAAGTATAGGCAGCTAGAAGGTACCATGGGATCAAATAAACTCTTTTGACATAGCTGAATAAAGAAAGGGCAAAAATTGGATATGTTACATCAAAAATAAATCAGACTTCCATTAGAGCTACTAATTTTCAAAAGATTCAGTTTAAAACTAATAAAGTAGAAGCAAAATGAGCTGATTTAAATTTTACCTTCTCTCACATTTTTATCCAACCCTATTAGAAGTGCTAATATCCATAGGACTATAAAATGGCCTAAAGACCTCTTGTTGGAGGAATAAAATGAGGATAATGAGGGCAAATTGAATAAATTGCATCTGGAAAATAAGGAGTTATTTGAGAACTCAACAGAATTTTGCAGTTCTCCTACATTTGAACCACTCTTTATATTTAACCTATTGTTTTAGTGTAAGTTTTTCATGTGAAATAAATGAACTAGAAATAATTCCTAGTTGGAATGAAGTACAAATGGTGAAGCAAATAGATTTAGCCACAATATAAAATCCATTTTCAGGTGAAGCTAAATTCTGACACCCGAATTTCCATGTAGTTATTATTCTATAGAAAGAAAACATAATTTGGCATCCACAGACTTATGTAATGCCATGACAGTGTAACTGAATTTTTACAAACTCAATATTTTTATCCTTTGTTAGCTTAGTCAAGTTATATCTGAGCAAATGCCATATTTTTCATTCTAAAGAACAAGATTGAGGTGATAAATTGGAATTCTGGGTAGTTGATATCCATTTTTCCTGTTGCTAAAAGCTATTACTCTCCCAGACATCAGACTATATGTTTTTAGCCAAATAATGCCATATTCCCTACCCACCATAGGAAGTAGCAGATTACAGAAACACAAAACAGCACGTGGTTTATTGACTAAGAATGTGAACTTGGAGCTTTTTCCCAGCTTTGTCACTTACTAGTTGAGAATGTGAACTTGGAGCTTTTCCCCAGCTTTGTCACTCACTAGTTGAGTATTCCAGAGAAGGCAATGGCAACCTACTCCAGTACTCTTGCCTGGAAAATCCCATGGTTGGAGGAGCCTGGTAGGCTGCAGTCCATGGGGTCGCAAACAGTCAGACACGACTGAGCGACTTCACTTTCACTTTTCACTTTCATGCATTGGAGAAGGAAATGGCAATCCACTCCAGTGTTCTTGCCTGGAGAATCCCAGGGATGGGGGAGCCTGGTAGGCTGCCGTCTGTGGGGTCGCACAGAGTTGGACACGGCTGAAGCGACTTAGCAGCAGCAGCAGCAGTTGAGTATTCAATCTTAGGCAATTTCCACAATCTGTCTGCTCTTTGTTTTTTGCATCTGTAGAATGGGGATAACTATACTACCTACCTCATAAGGTGGTTACAAATATTTTATATGATAAGTGATAAAGCATTTAGAACAGTGTTAGACTGAAGTTTATGCTCAATATATACTTCCTTTTAGCTACGGTTTTATGCCTAGCTCTTCAGACAGAAAATTTACCAGCTGTCAAATGCAGTATTTATGGTATTCCTGCTGTTGTGTTAACTGGAATCATCTGCCCCAGGCTGCCCGTGCCTACTCCAGATCCTACAAGTTTTTGAAGGCTCAAGTTTGGCTTTGGGCCATTTCGCTAATGAAGAGGTTCCTGAACTCTTCCAACGCTTCCTGTACTCAATATATTTCAGCTCCTAACTCCTTTCTCTATATTTGTAATAACAATTACTCAATTAGCATTTGATTCTGGATCATACATATTTTTTCCCTCTCAACTGTCCTATAGACTCTTAATATATAAATGCTGCTGCTGCTGCTAAGTTGCTTCAGTCATGTCCGACTCTGTGCGACCCCATAGACGACAGCCCACCAGGCTCCCCCATCCCTGGGATTCTCCAGGCAAGAACACTGGAGTGGGTTGCCATTTCCTTTTCCAATGCATGAAAGTGAAAAGTCAAAGTGAAGTCGCTCAGTCGTGTCTGACTCTTAGTGACCCCATGGACTGCAACCTACCAGGCTCCTCCATCAATGGGATTCTCCAGGCAAGAGTACTGGAGTGGGTTGCCATTGCCTTCTCCAATATATATACATGGACTTATGTTAATAGTAGTTAGTATGTATTGAGTCATTGATATCTACCAGGAATGGTGTTAAAAGTTTGATGTATATACTCTTTGTCTTTCTGCCAAGAAGCTTTGATGGAGATTATACTCCTGTACTCATTTTGTAGGCAAAGAAACTAAGGTTCAAAAGTTAAATACAATATCTGCTTCCATAGTTTATGAGGGATGTAGCTGTGATATGTGTTTACAACAGCTCTCAGAATCAGATATCCAGAGCCTGAGATACATGGCCTCTGCTTCTTCTGGAAATTTGAGTCATGTGAAATGGATTAATATTTGACTGCTTTTGATCTAAAAATACTACAAATTTCAAATAAGATTATTCAGCTATGCATAAAGAAGTTGCTTAACAAAGGCTTGTTATATTTTTATTATGTACAAAAAGGTTAAATGGCTCCCCTTCTCTACCATTACTTGGTAATCTTCCCATTTTATTCCTTCTCTGTTTGATTGTTGAGCCAAACTATTGTGATATGAACTTATCTAATCAAATATAATTAAGACCAATTTAAATCTTAATTCCTTTTCAACAGAATGTATTCAATTTTTAACTAATATAAGATTTCCATTATCAATTTACATAGATTTGTATGTAATACAAATAGTAATAGTAAAAACAAGTTAATTTGTACAAAAATCAACAGAAACTAAAGCCTTTTCAAGTTTTATTATGATTAAGCCTTATTGTTTTTCTCCTTTGAGTCTTTCCTAGTAACAGAGCTATTGACTGGTTTCCTTTGCCATTTTCCAATTGCTGAGAAATTACAAAAAATCATCATTTGGTCTTTCACTACCTTTTAATACACAAGTTAGAAATGGTAAGATGGCACATATGTCAATTACATACTCAAACAATTATATATTTTTTTCAAAACAGTATATATTTTGCAAAATTATGAGCAATCCATGTAGACCAATGGAGAAATTCAGAAGAAAAGGTGGCAATCCACATTCTATTATTAACTAATATGAAATCTGGTACAAGAAATATATTCTTTTTGAACTTGAGTTTGTTCATGTGTAAAATGGAAACCATTGTACTCAACTCAAAAATAATTTGTGTAGGATTGGATTGTGAATTTTTTTATAAACTATCAGAGTCTATGAAATGTCTATCCCTTTCCCCAAACTCTCAAATTATATCCATCTATTTTAGTTTTCTGACTTACAGCAAACTTATTGTTGATCTAACAGTAAGAGGCAGAAATTACCACCAGATGATTATGGGGACCTCTCTAATGTGTAGCTGACATGCCTTTGCATCATTGTAATCCCCAAATCTATCACTTAAGCCTACATTGATATTGCTATAATGGATCTACAAAAAATATGAAGAATTTAATGAAACTTCACTTTCAATTGGTTTTTGAGAACACTTCCATGTCTCTGAAGAAGTTAGTTCATCTTTAGGCTAGTTAGCTTGAAAAAATTTTAATAATATTTTTGATAATATAGATTAAATTTATTGTTATTAATATTCCATGTGCTCTTTCAGTCTATGCTGTTTATTTTGTTCTAAATGAAGGAAAACATCCACTTTGTAAGAGGTGAGAAATAAATGATTTTATAAATACAAAAGATATAATTTTTAATAAACTATATTCTCATATTAGTTTTGATGCAGCTGGACTATACTACAGGTATGATGATCCTTCCTGTTCTATCCAAGAAAAGAAGAGTTTTGAATCTCTTTGTCACATGATGGATGTGAGTGATTTTCCTGAGCAAGCACCACTTTTCTTTCTAGAAGAAGAACATAGTTAAGCATATCAACTTTGATACACCTCCTTTAACAATTTCAAATTGGGCAATGTTGCTTTAATAACCCACACCTGGTTAAGATCTCTGTTCCATTGAATTCACACTGCAGTAATGAGCCCTGAACATCAGGCATAGAACATAATGAGAACAATGCAATTAATCACCAAATCGTGCTCAATTTCAGTAACATGAAAATTTCTCTTACTTTTTTTCTCCCTAGAAATAATATTTTATGTAGTGGAAAAGGTAGGTAAGGTTTCAGTGATGAACAAAAAAGTGTTCTCAGTTTTAAAAAAAGCTAACAGTCAGCAGGCCACATGAAGGTGAATGCATAAACCAAATACCTATACCATCTGTTATAGAAAATTAACAGGAATTAAGTGGCACACACTTATAAAAATATATTCTTTCACAGCATGCTAAAGCATATTTTAATAATTACATTTCTGAAAAAGATAATAAAATTTATTATAAATTAGGAAATCATAACATTAAGTAAAACATGGGAGATTCTGGTTTTGCGGGGGAAAAACATACACACAAACAAACTTATAGGCAGGTAAATCTACAGCTGTAATTATTAAAAACAAAACATCTTAGCTGAATATCTAGAAAGTCAGGCACACAGGTACTAGTTATTTGTGTGTTGTAGGAAGAATCACTCAATTTCTATCAGTATGTCTTCTCACCAGTAAAAAATAAAGCAGTGGGACATTAGGTAAAGCAGAGTTTAAGAAAGTTCAATTCTAAGGCTCATGGATTTTGGGTAAAGAGTAGAAATTGCAATGGATAGTAATTTATCCCATTCACCTGTTTCATGTAGAAATTTTAGTGAAAGTAATGGGAGAAAAACGTATTTGTAAAGATTTGCTTTTTTAGTGGGCTATACTCCCTTGCTGTCATTAAGCCCTGACATACTACTTGGGTATACTAAATACAAGTGAAGGAGACCTGAATCTCTACTTTAATATGTAAGTAGGACATGGCCAGTTGTCTTGAAATTGACACAAGGCCCACATATTTATGACTACACATATTTCTGAATAAGACAGTTCATTAAGGACTGTCATTTGAAAAACAGGTGCAATGAGTCCACCTGCAAAATTAGTTTATGTGCACATTTCTTGTAATAATAAAAACAAATTGGGCATTTAGGCACTAGCTATGCATTTTTTGTAGATATGCTCTTCTTTTATAATTAAAAAACATTTCCTATGCATAATTTAGCATCTATATGTGGTATTAACCCTGTTCTTTCCACTAATTTTAGAAACAGTTAGTATGAAGGGCTACCATCCTTTATAGAGTGAACACTTTTTTGAGATCAAAAATGACAATGTGTTTCACACAATTTGCAGACCAGTTGACATGGCTGCATTTCTGATTTTAATTTAACAGTGTCATGAACACTTACTTTTTCAATTTCAACTAAGGTAACCAGGCAGGAAATTCAAATGAGTAAAAGTAGTGATTGATGCAGAGGATGACTTTTGACATATTTAAAATACACCTTCAAGCTTGAGTTTGATGCTCTAAAGTAATTTCAGGCTACCTGGAATAGAATTTCATTTAGCTTAAGCAAACAATGTGTGCAAGCACTTTTTAAATATAAGGACTTAAAAAAAAAAAAAAACAGTATTTGGTTGAGCAGTACACTACAAATCTCATAAAATGGGGATACTACAATTGTTTGAGCAAACATGATGAGATGATTCCAAGCAATAGTCATCACATCATGCATTTGAGAAAGATTATATTACCATCATTTTCCAAATAAGAAAAGTGAAGATCAGAGAGATGAAGTCATTTGCCTAAGGCTGCATAGCTGATAAAACTTCAGCATTGGAATTGAAAATTGGACAACTGATTGATGTCACCACTTTTCAGTAAAGGACTTGCAGACATTTTGTAAATAATTGAGATAGATGGATAAAGAATTGTTTTTAAGTATGTTCTAAACCCAATTTATGAACTGCCCCCTTCTGAGCAAAATCAGGGATTGAATGAACAAGATTGTTACTGAATTCAGGTTCAGCTGCTCATTGCTCAAGAATCCCAAACTGAGAGACAAGTGTTGGGTAAAGAGAAAGATAATTTTATTGAGGAAGCCAGAAATCCTGCAGAGAAAATGGACTTGGGTCCCAAGAACATATTCCCCTTTGTCAATCAGGAGATGAGAGCTTTTAAAAGGGAGCTTTAGGGTTGCATAGGTGGGGTGGGGTGGGCATCTACATGGAGAACAGCCTAGTCAGCTCCAACAATCTTCTTAAAACTCGCCATGTGGTGGTCTGATCATTATCTTGATTGTTTTAAGTACAGTTAATCTTCTAATACAGGGATTTTTTGTTCCCATTTACTTGAGGCTAGTTCTTAGATTGTACAAGATGGAGAAATACATGTCATGGCCACAGCCTGGTCATCATGTAATTAACTTCTTCCACTGGTGAGGGTTTTAGTATCTGCAAAACGTCTATATGGCTCAAAATATCATCTAGAACCTTTAAGAAGGAACGAAAGGTCTTTAAACTTTTTAGTGGCTAAACTATAATTATTTTGTCTTGCTTGACAGTTTTCCTTTCTTTCTGTAGTTTATCAGATTAAATTTAAAGATTAAATTTAACCTTTGGAACTTGGGGAAAGCCTAGAAGACTAAAGTTTTCCTAGAAATAAGAGGCAACTGGAGGACGGGAGAAGGAATGCCCTATCCCAGAAAGGCCCCCATATGGTCCTGCTCAGTTGCAAGATGATTTCTTATTATTCATTGGTCTTTCTTTCTATGCTTAATGCATGGAGTGGGTAAAGGGCTTTACAGATAAGCATCAACTTTCAGTTGAGTAGCACCTCCTGCTAGAAATGTTAGAGAAATGTGTTGTGGAAAAATCGCACATTAGTTTTGGAAGCAGGACAGGCTGAAATCTATGTGAAGTGTTAATGAGTGTCACTTCTTTTCAATCATTAATACATTTAAAAAAGAATAAGTAAATTAGAAGATGGATGCTTTCTCCAAGGTATCGTGACAATACCATAGGAGAGACAACTCTGATCATCTGAGTCTAATTTTGAAATTAATAATGCCTTCTGGAATAACAATTCTAATTACATTCACTTCAATTTTATTTCAAAAGAAAGAAAAAAAAATTTGGTACTAACATAACATCAATACTTTTCATTTCTTTTCTCCAGAAATGATTCTAACACTATTGTGATGATATCTAGGACTGTAAAGAAGTCCAGACAATGCCCTTTATTTTTTAAAAAAATAAAATAATTTTATCAATAGTAATCATGCTTTTGTTTAATGCCCTTAATATTGTCCCATTTCTTTCTTCTTATTCTTGGCCTCATGGGACAAGCCACAGGCAGATTATGATGTAATATGGTGCAGCAAAAGTTATTAAAAGTGGTGAAATAAAATGCTGACTGTGAACCATGGTCATGGGTGCTTTATGTGTTTTCACAGGTGTAAGCCTTTTTCAGGAATTTTCTTAAGTTTAGTTAATATTTTTTTATGAATTCTTAATAAACATTTCAATATTCATTAAAATAGTAATAAGGACTATTTTAAAAGTCAGCTTTGTCACTTCCCTCCCCAAGGAGAGCAAGCACAGGGAATATCATTTAACTGGGTTTCAGAGCCTAAACGATGGGGATCAACCTTGTAAACAGATCTTAGAATACTAAAATATTGCTTACAATATGTAGTATTTGACCATCATTGCATTTCCAAGCAGCTTATAAACTTTATGGAAAAGACTTTATTAATCAATTTACCATCTCTTAGAAGTAGGCATGGGGTAAAGTATTTTAACTACTGCTTGAGACCAGCTTCTGGTATGTTTTCCTTCTGAACTCTGATTGGAGCCCTGGTTGACTTAAACAGCATAGAGTCGTGGTGACCTTGGGTGAAATGTGAAGTGAGTGACTTTGCATTTGAAAGTGGTTCATTAGAACTTGTGAAGAGTTTTGAATGGAAGGGTCTGGAGAGGACATTGGATATACTCCTCCATTACTTTGCCCCACTCTCCTGAGCAACCCCAGAAATAGGATAATCTGTCCTAAAATAGAAATATGTTAATGTCAAGTTGACAGTACATTATAGATGACAAAATCCATGAAGGGAAATGATATTGCTCTAGTTTACCACTGAATATCACAGTACGAGTTCTACAAATATTTATTGAATACATAAATTAATGAATAAATAATAACAGTTAAGACATACTGACCATACACTGTCTTTCAAGCATAAGTCTGTTAGAGTGTGCAAATATATTCATTAATTGATAGACTCTAATAATTAATAATAGTAATAAATTCAAGGGAAAACTGCATAATTGATTTTCTTATAGTAATTCCAGTAGCTTACAGTTTTGTGAGGAAATATTTCTTTCTGTCTGAGCTAAACTTTTATATTCTTTTCCTTTTTGTGTTCATTCAAGAAGAGAAATATTAGCTAAAAATATTTTAAATAGTTTATGAATATAAGAAAAAAGGAAGATTGGGCACTTTGAGGACTTAATATAAACATTATTTCTATAAAAACATAAATAACATTTATATACAGAATAATGTGAAAATTATTTTATTTAAAATTGTGTGTGTGTGCATACATGCTCAGTCATGTTTGACTTTTTGCAACCCCATGGACTCTTTGCGATCCCATGACTGTAGCCTGCCAGGCTCCTCTGTCCATGGGGATTCTTCAGGCAATAGTATTGGCTGGGTTGCCATGCTCTCCTCCATTGTCCTCCAAGGTCTGTATAGTCAAAGCTATGGTTTTTCCTGTAGTTATGTATATATGTGAGAGTTGGACCATAAAGAAAACTGAGCACTGAAGAACTGATGCTTTTGAACTGTATTGCTGGAGAAGACTTGCGAGTCCCTTAAACTGCGAGGAGATCAAACCAGTCAATTCTAAAGGAAATCAGTCCTGAATATTCATTGGAAGGACTGATTTTGAAGCTGAAGCTCCAATATTTTGGCCACCTGATGTGAAGAACTGACTCATTGGAGAAGACTCTGATGCTGGGGAAGATTGAGGTTGGGAGGAGACATGGATGACAGAGGATGAGATGGTTGGATGGCATCACTGACTCGATGGACATAAGTTTGAGCAAGCTCCGGGAGTTGGTGATGGACAGGGAAGCTTAGCGTTCTGTAGTCCATGGGGTCACAAAGAGTCAGACAGGACTGAGTGACTCAACTAAACTGAATGAGATCTTTAAAACACAAAGGCATCTGATATCAATGGTTCCAAGCAATTTGAGCAAAACAAAACTCATGTCAGAAATAATGCCTGTGCCTTCCTTTCATGGTAAAACCAAAGATATTCACGACACTGTCTTTTTCCCAAGAAATGTGTCATCTGAAAGTAAAAGGATAGAAGGAGCAATTGCCTTAGTATTTTTTGGTTTGTAATAAGCCAACCACTCTAAGACAGGCCTAACATAACCAACAAGTGCAAATGGGTACTGTAACTTTGAAGTTAATTCATTTAAAAAATAGGAATTTGCAAAAAGCATATTAAAATCTCTCTCTTTCTGGTTTGAAAATTTGCTGTTACTATGTTGTAAAAGAGGTCATGCTCTTCTGAGAGTATGACACCCAGCTATTCACAAGGCCTTTGTATATATGCAGTATTGTCCGATTCTGTTTCATTGTTTGTTTTAGGCCAAAAGTATTGAGATCATACTAAGTAATTCATAAAATTTGTACCCTGCTGTAAAAGTTCCATATCTGTTCAAAAATTACACTTCTATTAAAAGTTCAAAACAGAGTTGCAGTAGACACATTTTATCTGAAGTTTTAAAATAACGTTAAAATGTTCTCCTTTTCTTTCCATTACACTAAGGAAAAAAACTATCTATAATTCAGTTGATGAAATAATCATTGAAGCATTCATGAATATATAGGCTTAATTTCTAAGCATGGAGATTAGGTTTTTAAGGGGGCCTGTTTTGCTGTCACTATCTATGCTACTACTTTTGTAGTGATTGTTTTCTGCATGTTATTCCTAGCTCTTTCCAAGAGAGAGCAGTAGTGAATCACATTCTTTGTGCTGGCTATATAGTTTTACTCAAAAGTACTGATTTTCATTTTCAACTTTATAACCTTTCAACCTATTGACCATGAAAAACGCTCTGACACAACGTGGCACATATAAATGTTTAAAGTCCAAAGGGTAATTATCTATATTCATAGTTAAATCTGTGCCTTGATTTCACAATAGAAACCATATGTTCACTCAAAACACTTTCAATAGGTTAAATAACACCCAGATTAACCCTGAGTTAGTTTACTGGTTAAAATAATAGCAGCATCTTCTTCCAATTCAGTAGTTCATTTATCATCTCTGATCAAGGCACTGGACATGAACTTTCAAGATTTAAAAGCTTAAGTTTAAAAAGAAAAAAGAAACAGAAGAAAAAGCCTACAGATGTTTAAATATCCTCTTTCTTGACCTTATCATGGTCTTATCTGTTCAGGTACTTAATACCAGCTTTGAGAGTCATTATTGAAAATCACATTCAACTTTGTCTTACATTTAAGAAAATAAAAGTTTTCTCCCTCAAGTCATGAAGACAATAACTTGATGATTTTTCCTTGGCAATTTAACCTTATGGAGAACAATTCAGAATGATGATTGAATTTTTAAAAAAAATACAAATTGCCTTAAGCCTAGTTCAAACCAGCGGAGTGGCCCAAATGGAGGAAAGTAGAACTCTTCTGTCATGGCCAGACCAGAGCATCTTGCTTCACTGGTCTGTGGAAAGATTTTTAGGAGACTGAATAATGTGATGTGAACTTAACTTTCAAATTAGTCAACTCATACACACACACACACACACACACACACACACATATATGTTATCATCCTTGCAATAATTGATTATCTGAAACTTTGAAATCACTGCAGCAGAAAATTACAAACTGAAAACAAAATTGTATATTGTGGAAGTAATTACAACCCAAAGGAAAGAGACACTGAAAGAAAAAAAGACAAACAGGCAAATGACTTTTCAGCATGTGCCAGCTCTGCTGACACTAGGCGGGCTGCACATTGCTCCTCGCCCTGCTTTGTAATGTCACACATAGCTCCTTGTCAAGCTGCAGAGATCACCTCCAGTGAACAGATGATCTACAGGGGACTTTATCAGAAAGGGCCTTTCTGCTTCTGAAGAAGAAACATTTTTTTCCCTGAATATGCTATTCAAACCCCTTTGTAAATAGCATAAAAGCATAATACAGAATGAAGTAGGGGGCCAGTGGATGCTTGCTTGATATACTTGTTCTGGTCACAATATTATTTTTATAATTACTTGGAATCATCATTCCTCCATACAGAAACAGACGAAGGCTGTGTAAACTGGTGAGGGGATTATTCCCTTTGGACATAAATGAGTTCGGTCTTCGTAGGCAAAAGCAAGAACTCCAGAGGGAGGCTTTGAACTGAGTGTCCCTTCCCTTGAAATTGAAAAATGATATCTTTTGACATATAAAAACCAGAAGCTCTGTTTGTTAGAGAACCATTCTCTTTCATTTCCTGGAAATGACATTCTAAAACGTTGGTTTTGCATCCATCACAGGAAGATATACATTAAACAAGCCAGCAAAACCATTCACCTTTAGAAAAGCTGCCTCTCCCCCAGTGCACTCTCTCTCTCTGTGAGTTTTCATATGTTCTTTTCATACACCTTTACCATCGTTTTTGCATCATTTACCATAAAGATAGGACTCACTAATAAATCTCTTTTATAGAATGCTGAAAAGAAATCCTAGAGGTCTTTCATATTTAATATTTCAGTGACTCTGCCTCCTTCATTTGGTCATGGTGTGGGCTATTTTGGATAATGTTTGCCTGAGCCCTAGTGTTATTTATCAATGTGACTCTGAATGTGTGAATATCAAAGAAATTTCCTGGCATTTGCATTGGAGGAATATGCCAGGCTCTCCTCAGTTCCAGTTATTGAAAACTAACACCAATGTAGCAAGGCTTAGAGCTACTTTCACTCATAGGAAGTTCACAGCAGTGACTGCTAAAGCCCAGGAATCCAGAAATGGTAACAAAACATTTATGGTACATTACCTATCAGCTCAAAGCGACAAAAGGCAGGTAGCGGTGCCAGGGTGAGTGTTTCATTTAGTTTTCCAGTCGGTGAGTTAGCACTTGGAAAAAAAAGGAAACAATACGTGGTTAATGTTACTAGAGAAAAGGTTATGCTCTGTAGACCTAATAGATTCCAAATATAAGTAGTGCCTAAACCGAGAAGAAGGGAGGGAAAGTTGATGTCAGAGAAATTGTGTCTATTCATTTGTAAGTGAAAAGTAATTGAAATACCTATGGAAAATGGACCAGAATTACTGTTTTTCTTGCTTTACTACTCTCACTTCACTTTATGGAATAAAAGGGAATTAGTATTATTTTACCAATAAAAGGAGAAATTGAGTCATAGGGTACATTTTCACTATTCCTTACTAGGTTTGATGTTCATTGTGAATACCCTCAATGGACCAAAAAATTAAAAAAAAAAAAAATCAGCTAATCGAAGGCAAAGAGTAACATTCTTGGGCCTAATTCAGTGTTTTATAGACAGCATTCTTTAAGAATTCTACCCATTTAGGTTGCTTTCTTTCTTTCTTTTTTTTTCCTGGGCAATCAGAAGCTGAAATACTATACTTCTGTAACACCCTTTCTGTCCTTCTATTTCAGGGTCTGATAGTTCTGGACTCAAGACAGCCTCTAAAGAGATTTTTAATGAGAATAGAAAATTTTCTGTATTTAACCATAATATATGCAATAATCTCAAAAAAAGGCAGTGAAGTGCTGATGTTAACTTTCATTTTTTCCTCCCTGAGCATCTAGTGAAGACTGTTAATCAGTGTATCTGAAATGTCTGAACTGACTTCTTTTGGGTTGTTTTGCAGATTGTTTTCTCTGCTTTTTCTGACCTCATCCCTATGTGCCATTTGGTTTGGGGGGCTTTGCAATGCAAATCCACAATGGGAACTTTAAAATCAGTCAGTAAGGAAGTCTTGTTTCTTTTCAAAATGCTCAGAAAAAAATTGCTGGCTGCCTGCTTCACTTGTTAACTGAGAGAGAAGCTGGTTTTTGTCTTTACGTTGGCCCTGCAATTTTTCTTTTCAGTCTGTTCTGTGTCTGTGTTCTTTCTCCCACACTGCAGTAAAAGGAAGAAGTGAGCTGATCTCCAGGGTGGAAGTAGCACTTCCTTGTTGGAGACAACAAAAAACAGATCTCCCTCCTGTTGAGGGGTGCCTTGTCATGTTCATGTAACAACATTAAAAATGCATCTGAAGAAAGGGGCTTGAGATGTGAGTGTGTAACCACTTCATATCCCAAATCACCTAGGGCAGAGAGTCACTGATGGCTTGCAAGAGAGGAGAGGAGGGTATTAAAGTAAAAAGAAGCTACGCAGGAATATCAATACCTACTTGCTTCTTAAAGTTACTTAATGTTTACTGAGCAAAAAATTTACATACACTTTATGACAAGCACACCAGGGGATTAAAGATGACTTAGACATAAAACTATCTTTAATAACTGACAGTCTAAAATAAGAGAAAAAATATCAAATGTACTAATAACCTTGGCACTAAGTAGTTAGGATCATTGATGAGGGAACAAGTTGGTGGCAAAAGGATGTGCTGGGAGGGAGGGCAGAGAGGGAGGTGATAATAAAGGAAGGCTTTCAGGAAGAGGTAGCCTTTTATTTGGCCTCTGAAGGTAAGAACCTGAGTGTGAATAGGAAAGATTCGAGGTTCAAAGCAATTTAGTGCTAAAATGATCCTTCACAAACAGTAATATGTAGTTCTGTTTAGTGTATTTTGTATGGAAAGAGGACAGTGGAAAATAAACTTTTAAAAGGCAAGTTTGAGAGGGAGATTCCATAAAGGAAAGGAACTTCAACTTTATTTTCTAGGGTACATTTTCTTCAATTTTTGGTCTTGTCTATCAGAATCTCCTGGAAATTTTTTTTAAAACAATCATATTCATAGTCCCTGTAATGCACATCCCAATTACTGGTCACTCCAAGTTGGTATTTTGGATTCTCAATTTTTAAGCATATGAAATTTATTTCTGTGTCCATGGAAGATTGAGAATAGTGGATCTAAGGAACAGGGAGCCAGTGAAAATTTTCTTTCATTCAACAGATATTGAATACCTACTAAGTGCTAACTCTATGCTGGCCACGTAGTGTTGAACAAGGCAAAGACCACACTCATGAAAGAATAATAACATCTGCAAGCTGCTGCAAATGATGACTAAAGGAATGGTTGCAGTTCACTAGAACTATTTATAACAGTCAGTTAACTTTGTATGCTTTTTTCACTAGCTTATACTAGAGGCTACTGTAGAAAAACTGATGACCTTAACTAAGCACAGTATTATAAGTTGCAGGTAAAAAATGCTATAAATCTTTAAAGAAAGGACTGTTAGTGAGATTAGGGTAGTAAACAAAGGTCTCTGGGGTGCCAGAATTTATATTGAAATTTCAAATATAGGTAGGTTTGGGCCAGCCATAGAGGCACTAAAGCAGTGCCAGGAGGGACAATAACATGAGTGGCAGCAGAGGCATTATGAAATGAGTTGTTCTGAAGAGAAGATGCTCATTTTGGTGATTCTGAGCATCAGACTGAGGCTAGACAAATTGTATGGGAGGATATTGACAACAAGCAAAATGGTTAGCAAAATGATCAGACAACTGAAAGCATGGAATATTTCTAACAAGCAGCACATGCCAAAGGAAGCCTTTATAAGATGTGTGTTAGAGAAGGAAAGGAGAAAACATGGGGAATGGCAGGGCTAATGGTATTTGAGGAGGAGAAAGGAGAGTGAATTCAAGGAGTTAAGAGATTTTTGGAAAAATCTGGATCAATATGAATATCAAGTCTGGGGGTAGCACATATAGTCTGGAATGGAAACACTGTCTACTAGAGTGCTCAATATATATAAGCACTCTAATAGACAAAATTTCCAACAATGATTTGGCCAAAGGTTAGAAATATTTTTGTGTTATTATTTATGTTACCTTTAGACTAAAATCAAGGCAAAACATTAAATCGTAACACAACAAAGGCATCATTAAAGGAAGTCAAGCTAAGAGATTTCAAGGATGTTGGTGTCTATTAACCTTATTTAGAGGATGTAAGACTGAATTCCATGCCTGGTGATCAAATTATAGGTTTTATGCTATTGTTTGCAGAAAGATCCATCCCCATGAGATATTCAAACATCTGACAGCAACCTTGCCCCTTCCTTGTACACATTAGGACTTATAAAAGGACGGTTACCTTACCACTGCATTGGAATCTGTGATGTTTTCCAAAAAGAGATTTTAATACAGGAACTTGAATCACAATTCAAATAGCAAGGAGTTCTGTGTATAAAATAATTTATCTGGACATGAAATATCTTGAAAGCATACATGTCTTCTCCATAAGAGAAATTCAGTGTTGGATCAGAATTGCTCCAAATTTTAAGTGGTGCTATAAACTGATTGGCTGACAGGGAGTTGGCTGCAGAGCACTCTTCTAAGATGAACTGACTTGCAGGATGGAGTTATTTCATAGTGTCCATTTTAACAGTTGAGAACTCCTGCCAAAGACAACTTTAGCTTCAGTGGAGTGACATTAAGTTGTTTTGTCTGACAGTAATTAGCCCAAAGATTTTATTGCTTCTTGAGGTTGCTCTTAGCTCCTGATATAAAAACATGTCAACACTATAGAAAAGAATAATTTTCTTCCTTTTGGTATGGGAAGTGGGCTTTCATCCAACTCATTTAAAACCAGAATCAAGCTATTTAAATGTAAGTTAAAGAGAAAAGAGGCCACAACATAAGCCATTTTCCAAACCATTTAGAATTAGAATTTGATTAGTTCAGAGATTCTTTCTTTTCACTCTTCTTCTGACATAATATTGCATTATAGTACAGGAAATCAGACCACAATACAGATTCAAGGTTTTACACTGAGATCAATACTTTGGCCTGAAGGAAATTCCTGCTTGCTTCTTGTCTGTTGCAGAAGGAGCTAATAGGAAGATGAAAATATGGTGCATGCTCAGTTGCTTCAGTCATGTACAACTCTTTGCAACCGTATGCACTGTAGTCCACCAGGCTCCTCTATCCATGGGATTCTCCAGGCAAGGATACTGGAGTGGGTTGCCATGCCCTCCTCCAGGGGATCTTTCCAACCCAGGGATCCAACTTGCATCTCCTGCATTACAGGTGGATTCTTTACCCACTGAGCCATCTCTGGAAACCATAAAACATGATACACACTGATATTACTCAAAGCATCTGTAATTATAATTAGAGAGAAATTGTCGATGACTTTGTCAAATATCTATGCAGTCAAATTTTAATCAAAGAACACTGACTGCTCTGAGAGGTATTATATTATTTTAAACTTAGTGAGATGAAAAGTGCAGGATGATCAGTAATGTGAATGTGCTTACTACAATGTCCTGAATCTAAGACATGAGGTTGAGAGACATGGCCCAGTTGAGGTAGCATTTTAAGAAAATCCAGAAAACTCATGAGTCTATATTTGAGGATAAAATAAGATTCCTATATTCAAGGTTGGATAAGCTACATTATGAGTTTATTGTCTAGCCTAAAGGAAGAGGACAGAAGAATTATTTAGGAAAAATAGTCTGAGAAAGATTAGAATTTGCTGAGCAAGAAAAAATTTAGTGTATTTGGAAGTTGATATTCTTCTTATGATAGTTATTTAGCCTAAACTGACTGACTAAATGTTTATAGTAGGAAGAGTTTCTATACCCAAGAGGAAAATAAATCTGAATTCTACAAGATAAGGGAACATTAAATAAAAAATCATAATTTTCAGATTTAGCTCAATTAATTGGGATTTTTCTTATTTATCTCATAAAATTATGTGAGAAATAGCCATGCCAAAATATGAAATTATTGTTAGCCTTGACAATCTCAAAACTTCCCATTGGAAGAAAAAAACACTTTTAAAAAGTAATTTTATTTGGCAGTTTGAATTTAATCAACACCTATGTGATTTCCTTTGTATTGTAATTGAAATTTTGTTTCATTAATTTTATAATGTTGTTGAACTTCTGGGAAAAGTTTTTTGAGCCTAAAGATAGGCTGATCAATCTACTGCCCACATATTATTGGACTACTACCATTTTCTACTTTGTGGCTATATAATAAACAGAAAAATTTTCCAGTCAGAATGCGGTGGTATTTTTTTTTTTTTTAATTATATTGTTATCTATGGAATCCTGGAGATCCTTACTTCATTTTTGTATTTGAATGGAGATATCACTATTAAGGAGTTTAAGGGATTTAATATGGAAATGGTCACTTTTTATTCTGCCTAAATTGGAGGTAAGAAGACAATGATTACTAGTCATTAAATAAAGCTTGTTTCTTAATAGAGAGCAATAGAAATGCTCATGCCTTATTTTCTAGCCTTCCACTTGCAAAAGACTGCCTTTTAATAAAACAAGATTGAAATTATAAATGGATTTGAGTAATTTTTTCTTTAATTAACTCTGTAGACCTATAGGAGTCTTTCTTGGTGTCTTAGTCTATAAAGAATCTGCCTGCAATGCAGAAGACCTCTTGCAATGTAGGAAACCCAGTTTTGATACCTGAGTCAGGAGGATACCTTGGAGAAGGTAATGGTAACGCACTCCAGTACTCTTGCCTGGGAAATCCCATGAACAGAGAAGCCTGGCGGGCTACATACAGCCCATGGGACCGCAAGAGTTGGACAAGACTAACTAAACCACCACCACCATAAACCTATGGAATAATCCACACTGAGATTATATTTTAACTGCAAGTGTTCTATCAGTAAGAAACTGGCAGAATTGTTGCCAACACTAGTATTTAGATCACCATAATTGGCAATAAAAGATACACAATTTAGCAATCTATCAAGTTATCATTGAGCATGATGAGATTCTAATGAGACCTTGCTGCTGCTGCTGCTGCTGCTAAGTCGCTTCAGTCATGTCTGACTCTGTGCAACCCTGTAGACGGCAGCCCACCAGGCTCCCCAATCCCTGGAATTCTCCAGGCAAGAACACTGGAGTGGGTTGCCATTTCCTTCTCCAATGCATGAAAGTGAAAAGTAAGTGAAGTCGCTCAGTCATGTCGGACTCTTAGAGACCCCTTGGACTGCAGCCTACCAGGATCTTCCATCCATGGGATTTTCCAGGCAAGAGTACTGGAGTGGAAATGAGATGTTACCTAGAAGTAAATAGTCATGATATTAGATCATCCAAATTGCCAATGGCTCTATTATAAGATATTAAAATAATGCAAATCACACAGCACCATTTCCAAATATATCCAAAAGTAAACAAATAAAATATCTTCTAATACCCAGTGGTGAGGTTGTAAAGAAATGAAAACTTGAAAGAAGTCTAGTGGGTCAACTTATTTGCATTAACTTATCCATCATTTTCCAGATGTTTGCAGATAATTTAATTTTAGACGCAGGGAGTTATGTCCCAAATTGCCTAAGGAGTACAAACGAGGGTTAGTGATATCTTCTGTTCTTTGGATCCTGACGTTATTTATTTCTCTGATTGTGATCTATGTCCACCTAATGCTCCAATTCGGAGAAGGCAACGGCACCCCACTCCAGTACACTTGCCTGGAAAATCCCATGGACGGAGGAGCCTGGTAGGCTCCAGTCCATGGGGTCGCTAAGAGTCGGGCACGACTGAGAGAATTCACTTTCACTTTTCACTTTCATGCATTGGAGAAGGAAATGGCAACCCACTGCAGTGTTCATGCCTGGAGAATCCCAGGGACAGGGGAGCCTGGTGGGCTGCCGTCTGTGGGGTCGCACAGAGTCGGACATGACTGAAGTGACTCAGCAGCAGCAGCAGCAGCAGCAATGCTCCAATTAGCTGTAATATGAATAGGCTTCCTCCAAAAGCCACTCAGTAAGGTGTAGCTCTGAGAAAGAGTTCTGGTCTGCAGTTGGTCAATGTAGGGTTGAAAGAGTCTAGAGTCAGCTTGAAAGCCTACAACATCTGTAGAAAACAAGTTTGGGAGATATGAGGGTCTGAAAACTTTCCTTCAAGGTAAATTTAATAGTCTTTTATTTTATAGTCTTATTTCCTGCATTGTGCCAGATATTAAGCTATTATCTTTCAGCTTAAAACCCACCCTTCCGTATTCTGCTTTATGATGTTGAAATTCAGAAAACTCATATTTTTGTTTGCCGATAGGGTCCCTTAACACTCTATCAAGAAGGCGTGCTGAAACGGAGACAGCAAAGCTCAAGGAAGAACACCATCCTTTCTGCCTGCTGCCTTTGCCTTTGTCTATTTCCTACTCTTGTTAGTGTCACTCCAGCAACACTTATTCACCCTAGTAATAGCGGTTGATTTCAGCTTGCAACTTTTTCCAACATGTGAAGAATCAGACCAGCAGTAACTGGTGTTACTCCTTCATCAGATATTTGGGTTCTAGACCCTTGAGCCCCTAATTCTAAGCTCAGAGATATCAGTACAGCTGAACCCCTTCCCAGAGGCCTATGTTACAGTGCTGTGGGACCTCTATTCTACATTGTATGTTTTAATAATGTTGATCCCTTTGTTTGTTATCCCAGCTCCATAAATAATATCAAGTTCCTGAAATTGTTAGCTAAGGAATACCTTAGTTTTCTTTTTTTGAATTTTCATTTTTAATATTGAATTTTTATTTTGAAATATTTTTGTTAAAATAAGTGATATTGTTTTCTTTCTGTGTTTGGAGCCTAGGGATGATATCTAGGTACAGTCATTCAGTTCAGTTCAGTTCAGCTGCTCAGTTGTGTCTGACTGTTTGTGACACCATGAACTGCAGCATGCCAGGCTTCCTTGTCCATCATCAAATCCTGGGGATTGCTCAAACTCCTGCCCATCGAGTCAGTGATGCTATCCAACCCTCTCATCCTCTGTCATCCCCTTCTCCTCCCAACTTCAATCTTTCCCAGAATCAGGGTCTTTTCCAATGAGTCAGTTCTTTGCATCAGGTCACCAAATTATTGGAGTTTCAGCTTCAGCATCAGTCCTTCCAATGAATATTCAGGACTGATTTCCTTTAGGATGGACTGGTTGGATCTCCTTGCGGTCCAACAGACTCTCAAGAGTCTTCTCCAACACCACAGTTCAAAAGCATCGATTCTTCAGCGATCAGCTTTCTTTATAGACCAACTGTCTTATCCATACGTGACTACTGGAAAAACCATAGCTTTGACTAGACAGACCTTTGTTGGCAAAGTAATGTCTCTGCTTTTTAATATGCTCTCTAGGTTGGTCATAGCTTTTCTTCCAAGGAGGAAGTGTATTTTTTAATATCATGGCTGCAGTCACCATTTGCAGTGATTTTGAAGCCCAAAAAGTAAAGTCTGTCACTGTTTCCCCTATTACTCCATCTATTTGCCATGAAGTGATGGGACTTGATGCCTTGATCTTAGTTTACTGAATGTTGAGCTTTAAGCCAACTTTTTCACTCTCCTCTTTCACTTTCATCAGGAGGCTCTTTAGTTCTTCGCTTTCTGCCATAATGGTGGTGTCATCTGCATATCTGAGGTTATTGATATTTTTCCTGGCAATCTTGATTCCAGCTTGTGCTTCATCCAGCCTGACATTTCGCATGATGCATTCTGCATATAAGTTAAATTAGCAGGGTGACAATATACAGCCTTGATGTACTCCTTTCTGATTTGGAACCAGTTTGTTGTTCCATGTCCATTTCTAACTGTTGCTTCTTGACCTGCATACCAATTTCTCAGGAGGCAGGTAAGGTGGCCTGGTATTGCCATTTCTTGAAGAATTTTCCACAATTTGTTGTGATCCACACAGTAAAAGGCTTTGGCATAGTCAATAAAGCAAAAGTAGATGTACAAGAGTACATTACATTAGTACAGTCATGAGTACAACAAAATGACTTTCCTTTAGAGGTATTGCTGCTGCTGCTGCTGCTGCTGCTAAGTCACTTCAGTCGTGTCCGACTCTGTGCGACCCCATAAATAGCCTCCCACCAGGCTCCTCCATCCCTGAGATTCTCCAGGCAAGAACACTGGAGTGGGTTACCATTTCCTTCTCCAATGCATTAAACTGAAAAGTGAAAGGAAGTCGCTCAGTCGTGTCCGACTCTTGGTGACCTTATGGACTGCAGCCTGCCTGTTCCTAATAAAAAGCAAACAATAAAGAAATTCAAAAAGATAATAAATAGTATGTAGAAAGAAAAATAAATAACACTGTAAGATTTTTTAGTCTTCTAGAAAATCATATGCATGCAAGAGACAAACACAGAAGCTGGGTAGATAGATTTTAATCTCACTCAGTCATGTCAGACTCTTTGTGACCCCATGGACTATGCAGTCTATGGAATTCTCCAGGCCAGAATACTGGAGTGGGTAGCCATTCCCTTCTCTAGAGGATCTTCCCAACCCAGGGATTGAACCCAGGTCTCACAATTTGTAGGTGGATTCTTTACCAGCTGAGCTACTAGGGAAGTCCCTTTTATAATAGTCATAGACTATTATAAAAAAAGATATTTCACAGCATTAAGGGAATGGGAAATAATTTATTCTCATGCTTCCATTTCATTGAAAAAGGGATCAAATAAGTAAGAAATCTAGCAAAAGAGTGTATTTATTTTTTTAAACCATTCTTTGTAAAAAATCTCAAAATCACCCCCAAGGCAAACCTATAAATTAATCTATGTCAGTTTACTGAAGGAGTAGAAATAATTGAAGAAGAGCCACTAAGGAAATAGAAGTTTTAAATCTTGGACAAGAGATTACTTATTTCTCAAGATATGTTATATTAAACAGAAATTATTGGCTGGCACACAGAAGGCATTATGCCCTATGCTAAATGTGTACTACCTCATTTAAATCTCACTGCAATTCCATGATGTATTATTATTATTCCCATTCTAAACCTAAACTGATGCTTAGCTTAAGTAACTTGCTTATCATCACAGAGCTTGTAAATTTATCAGCAAGAATTTGAACTCCATTCTAACCAGGTTCACACTTTATGCTCTTAACTATTACCACCAAGGCTGTGAGGCAATATTCTCAATTATTTTCTCCTGACAATAGGGTTGGATAACAAGGGAGCTTGTGTGGGCCTTTGTGAGTCACATGCAGCCAATCAGGGGAGGGGAGGGCAGTGGGCAATCTGTGGTAAGACATGAAAATGGAGGGTGTATATTTTTCTCCAGTAGAAAGAATCAACCCCCTATGATTCATCCTAAAATGTACCTCAGAGATTTTTAATTTTTACACGATTTGAAAGTTTGGAGTTCAGTCTTTGGTTGTGGAAAACAGTACCATCCCAGATGGGAATGATACTTGAAATCATAATCTCGTTAGCATTTTCCCAACTGAATTTATAATCTAAAGATCGAGGAATATTCCTAACAAGCAAACATAGTTTGACTCAAGCTATAAAAAATGATGAAATATTCAGAGACTATAAAAGCCTTTATTGATATTATTAAATCCTCAGCCATCCAGAGGGAGATTTTTCTGAACACGGAGAGCCAGACAAAAGGCAACATTGATTTCCTGCCAGTTTTCACAGGTTTACCACCACAAACATGGCAAATAGAATCAGTGTAACTATATGAACTTTCAAAATAGGAACACGGTTATTTCAAAATTTCCAGGCTTTTCCTCTCCATCTTGAATGATGTTGGAATGTCCCAAAAGTTCAAGATCAATGTTCCTTATTTCATGAAAAGGTAATAAATGTATTACCTCATAGTCTTATGTATAGCTTCATAGTCTTCTTTGTTGATCATATTCTGTTAAGAAATCTGAAAATCCTGGCCCTCCCAGAATTGCCTTGTGACTTTAGGGGATTAACAAAAACTCACTGGACAACTGGTTTGCAAAAGAAGTACATTTTTCCTTAGGAAGTTGCCACTGAACAGTTATGCAATTTTGGCAAGTGTGACAGTAATCTCCTTTTAAGCCATAGTTTCCTCATCTGTATCATGAACGGGTGATATTAAACTAGTTTTATGACCCTGATCAGGTCTAAGGCTACATAATATATCACACAACAGCAATAGAATTCATGCCTTAATTCATATAAGACAATGCCAGGTCACCAGATTTTCCAGGTTTCATTTGTGGTGAGCATAGGAGGGGAAATTAGCTTTGAGACACAGATCCCTTTTCTGAATGAAAAACAGATTGGATTTCCAAAACTTCCATCTTCTCATTCCCTGTTCTCTCCAGGGAAAATGGCTGAAAGGGAGCATAAGGTACATAACTGAAAATGGAAGATGCTGATAGAAACCACAGTGAAAATCTTGTAAAAACATTGAACATGTCTTAAAAGATAATTTCCAATGTAAAAAGGATACTTGAAGATGATATTACTTTGGGACTGAAAGAAGACTGATTAACAGTATGAACCTTTCATAATTTAAATCCTCAACCATATCTATAAGTGCTTCCTTCATCATAAAAGTGGAAGTATGGGTACTTGTTGGACTCCACCAGAACTTTACTCAAAATTTCCATGGCTCTTCTCTATAACTTTTAATGGAATGGACTGAGTTTTACAAAAGTAATTGCTGTGCAAATAAAAACAATTATTAATAAGTTGTGAAAATAATGTATATATCAGTCAGAAGTGAACAAGAGAAGTATTGATATACAGATACACATTATATATCTTAGTTGTTTATTTAAATAAACTGCTTCCCAGGTGGAGCAGTGGTAAAGAATCTGCCTGCCAATGCAGGAGATACAAGAGACACAGTTTTGATGCCTGGATCAGGAAGATTCCCTGAAGTAGGAAATGGCAACCCACTCCAGTATCTTGCCTTGAAAATTCCATAGACAGATGAGCCTGGCGGGCTACAGTCCATAGGGTTGCAAAGAATTGAACAGTACTGAGCTCACATGCACACATGCATATATTATTTGTATATGTGTATATGGCCATGTGTATATGGATACACATGTGCCCAAAGGATTTTGTTGCAAGGATTTTACCTTGTACCATTGTGTGAGCTGACTAAGCAGTCTCCATAGTCTTTTCGTCACAGCTTTTCTAAAGCTGAATGTCCACAAGGCAGGCAGTAGGAAAGGGAAGGTGAATGTAAAGTGGGGGACAGCAAGAACAAGCTAAAGCCCACAAGCATAGGCTGGCTTGGGATGAATTAAAACACTATCAGTCTTATTGCCTCTTGAGAGTATGGATGTCCTACAGGAGTAGGAACCCTTCATTATGGATCTAAAAACATGTACCTGGCCCAGAAGTTAGGGAAGCTATAAAAACGGTGGAGCAGGCAGATAGAGGTTTAGTTTTTGGGTGATGCCGAGTTGAACAAATAGGCACGTGCCATAATATGTCTGCTAAACAACTTCTACCTCCCAAATCTCCCACAAGAATCTTTCTTGTATACTGCCTTAACCAGAAACAGGAAAGAGACTTTTGGAAAATGAAGTTCAGCTTGACCAAGGTGATATATTACAAAATCTCTACAATGTGCTACTAAGATACTTCCTGATGATAGCAATACACCCCTAATTGGAATTATGCTTTATTGTGTGTCGAGCTCTGTGCTAGACAGTTGCTGTCCATGATTTTGTTTAATCCTCATTTCACCAAACAAGTTAAGTATTTTTATCTCTATTTTAAAGATGAGGAAATTGAGAATCAGGGATAATAGGAACAATCTGAAGTCACACATAAAATAGCTTCATATTTTTTTAAGATATAGTCCTAAATACTTACTATTGCTACTTCAAATGTTATATCTATATATAAACATAAACAAATGTACATACTTTAAATAACATACTCTAATTACTACAAATATATAGAAATTCAAATGACTCTTATAATTTGACTACTGTATTTTGTGATCTTGCTAACTTTTGTCTTTGATGCTCATAATTTATCTGTAGATATTTTTGGCTTTCTATACAAAAAGTGGCATCATCTTCAACAAATAACATTTTATTTCTCTTTTTTATCTTAATTTTTCATTTAGTTTCTATCATGCTGAACAAATGTGTCTATCTCTAATTGGTTGACAGCTTTTTCATAAGTGAATGTTAATGAGATACTATTTATATAACTAGTGGGATAGTTTGGTCATAATTTATTAGATTTATGAATTTATCATTTTTTCTTTAAATACATCTTTGATTCTGAAATAAATCCAACTTGCTTACACTGTATATGAGTGTTTTAATACTTTGTTAAATTTGGTTTTCTAAATTTTTAATTTTAGATTTTTTTTTAATATTTTGCTTTGATTTTTTAGCATCCATTATTCTTTTAGCATTTAGTTTTCCATTCTATTTCTAGGTTCTTGGGGTTTATTCCAGCTATTTTAATGTGCAAAATTTAAGGATGAAGTTTAGAGTTACTTAAATTTGCTTTATTTAAATATTTACAATATCTTCACTCACTAATTCTTGTAAGTTCTTTCATCTGAAATCATTTTCTATGTATCTAAAATATATGTTCTGTAATTGTCTTTGGTGTGGGACTGTTGGTAAGCTCTCTTTTCCATTTGTAAATGTCCTTATTTCTTCATCAGTTTTTAGCACTGTCACTGGGCATAATATTCTCAGGTGACATTTATTTTTAATTATCCCACATCCCAACATTGTCATTATATGTTAAGTCTAATTTCTGTTCTATCTTTCATTTATTTCCTTCAAAAATCTTCTCTTTTAGTTTGTGTTATAGAGTGTCTCTGTGTTAAATAAGAAGAGAATTCTTTTCATTCATCAGGCTTGAGATTTTAGGACTTTCTGAATCTGAGGATTGGTTTATTTCAACAATTCTGCTGTTTTAGCTTCTTTTTTGTCTAACTTCTCTTTGATATTGTTGCTAATTTCCATCTCAGGGCTGTGTTTCTGATAATGTATTCAAATTTATTTTCTAGTTCACTGTCTCTTCAGCTCTGTTTATTTTGCCACTTCATCCATCTACAGAGATTTTTATTTCAACTCTGTTGCTGCTCATTTCTAGAAACTCTATTTGGTTCTTTTGATTAGTCTGTTTTCCTTGTTGATGTCTTAACTTATCTTTTAAAACCTATTAAAACCTATTTATTGTGTATTCTGTATTTGATGACTTCAATATCTTCAGTCGTTGACAGTTTGATTCTGCTGTTACACATTGGATTCTCTGAAGGCAGAGGCTGAGGTTGAGTTTGAGGTGTAAAATATTTATGAAGGGTCACTTCCTGTGAAAAGCAGGAAGAAGCAATCAAACTGTAGAGCAGACTCCACATGAAACATCAGCCCACATGATGAGGGACTGAGAGCAAATACTGTCCATGGGAGTCATCCTGGGAAGAAATGGTTGAGCCTTCACACCCTCACCAGAGGCAAGCTGCCTCAGGAAGGATGTGGTTTTGAACAAGGCTACTCTCTGAGGCTGAAATAAATCCTGAAGACGCTGTCCACTTCAAATCTTGCAGGTGGGCAGCACAATCTTCCTTCAAGGGAGTTCTAGTCAACTTCATGTCGATTACAGTTATGTTTGGCCGTTCTCACTCGTGTTGCCTAATTTGCTTTCACTGCTTTCAAGCACTCTTTCACTGTTTCCACTCTTTCCCCATCTATTTGCCATGAAGTGATGGGACTGGATGCCATGATCTTCATTTTTGAATGCTGAGTTTTAATACAATATGGCAAAAACCACATCGTTACTCTATGCTACTTTTTAAAAAGTGCTTATTTATTTATTTGGTTGGGGCTTCCCTGGTAACTCAGTGGGTAAAGAATTTGCCCACACTTTAGGAGATTGGAGTTCGATGCCTGGGTTGGGAAGATCACCTGTAGAAGGAAATGGCAAATCACTCCAGTATCCTCGCCTGGAAAATCCCATGGACAAAGGAGCTTGATGGGTTGCAGTCCACAGGTTTGCAAAGAGTCGGGTGTGACTTAGTGACTATTTATTTGGTTGTGTCAGGTCTTAGCTGTGGCATGCAGGATCTTAGTTGTGATATGTGGGATCTAGTTCCCTGACTAGGGATCAAACCCAGGCCCCCTGCATTGGGAGCGTGGAGTCTTAACCATTGGACCACCAGGGAAGTCCTGGCTTATGCTACTTTTATTAATATTAAATAGGACTAGTTGCACAGTCATTCCCAAGATCTGGAGTATATATATATATATCAACTATATATGTATAGTTAATTAACAATGTTATGTAAGTTTTAGGCGCACACTATAATGATTCACAGTCTTTAATGGTTATACTCCATTTATAGTGATTACAAAATATTGATTATATTTCCTGTGGTCTACAGTATATCCTTGTAGTTTATTTATTTTATACATAGTAGTCATGCCTTTTATATGCCTACCACTATATATATGTGTGTGTGTGTATATATATATATATATATATATATATATATACCAAATCTTAATTCAGTTATCTATTGATGGATAGTTAGGTTGAATCCATAACTTGGCTATTGTTAAGTAATCCTGCTATAAGCATTGGAATCCACTAATCTTTCTGAATTAGAGTTTTCATTTTCTTCAGATATATATCCAGGAGTGGAATTGGTAGATCATATAGCAATGATCATATTGCTAAATCATATCATTGCTTCCCTGGTAGCTCAGCAGGTAAAGAATCTGCCTGCAATGCAGGAGACCCCAGTTCAATTCCTGGGTTGGAACGATCCCCTGGAGAAGGGATAGGCTACCCACTTCAGTGTTCTTGGGCTTCCCTGGTGGCTCAGATGGTAAAGAATCCACCTGCAATGCAGAAGACCTGGTTTTGATCCCTGGGTTGGGAAGATCCCCTGGAGGAGGGCATGGCAACCCAGTCCAGTATTCTTGCCTGGAGAATCCCCATGGTTCATGGGGTGGCAAAGAGTCGGACACAACTGAGCTACTAAGCACATAGTAGTTCTATTTTTAGTTTCTTCATGAACCTTTATACTCTTTTTCAGACTGGCTGAATGAATTTATATTCCCACCAAAAGTGCACAGTGTTCTTTTGGCTCCACATCCTAGCCTACATTTACTATTTGTGGTCTAGAGCTTATATGTTGCATTTCAAGCTAGGTATTAGCCAAACTTGAGTATTGCTTACTCTGTTGAACAGAATAGCTGTTCTCAAATATTATCCAAAGGAAGAGATAATAGGTAAATGAATTGCAAATACAGCTCACTCAGTGTCTGTCTGTAGAATGACATCACTTGAGAGTTTGCATCAGTTCTATTCCTCAGTTGGCCTATAATCATATCTATGAGGTCTGCAGATCCTGGGTTGTCCTTGTTCATATCCTTGCCTTCCCATCCTAACACTATTGACTGTTATTCCCCTTTGCACTGAGTTAAAAGGCAGTAGCATCTGCTACCAACAAAAATATTCAGAATTTGTTCTGTACTTATAAATTGGAAATGGACTGAAGACTCAGATTTTAACTTATTATCTTGCTGGCTGATTTCTCATTAGGTTTTCCTTATTTTCAGAAAGTGACTGAATATAATCCAGTAGGTGGACTCGACTATTATCATGGTTAGTAGTAGTGTATTATATTAATTCCATGAACAGTTTCCTGATCTTAGATATGAAGGAAAACAAGAGATCATTTGTTGGTCTAAGGTTATGGCAGGGCCATCAGGGGCATGCTGCTAAATTTTATGCAGGATATTTTTACTTTTGAGCAATCACTTAACCTCTGCTTTGGTTTTTCTAGTTGTAAAGTGGGGTTTTGAAGAGGTTATACAATTAATATTTCTAAAGTATTCTTAAAATGAAAAATGCTATGCAGGTGTTAATTATCTTGTCATGTTATTATTAATAGTCATTTAAGTAATACATTTTAGAAAACAACATCATGCCATTTTTAGAGCTTAGTGAGCTGTTTTCCAAAAACAGCAAGCACGTTAGTACAGTATAGATTTCAGTGTTTATAAAATATCTCCTTTTTAATCTCTAGAAGTAGTCAGACCTACACATATTGTAGGTTTACATTATGTTAAAAGGAAAAAAAATGCAAAACCAATAAGACGTACAGACCTAAAAAGTAAAACACATCAGCTATGTGGATGTACATGCATGTGCTGTGCTGACCAAGAGAGAGAAGGGCTGAAGAGAGATTATCTTAATGAAGGAAACAGGTCAGCAATCCTCAGTTTATTTTGACAAACTTTGTTCCTTCTGTCAAGTCTCTTCCTCAGGGGCTGAATAGGAAGAGAACTTCAAATGGCTTTATTGGTTAGGGCAGGCAATGAAGACACCACACAGGGAGGTAAAACCATGGAGTACTGACAGCTCATGGGTCAAGTAAAGAAAGAATTCCTGTGCAGAACTCTTATATTAGGGTTCCCAGCAAAACAGAATCAATAGTATACAGTGAGAGAGAGAGGGAAAGAGAGATTGATTTATTATAGGAATTGGCTGACATATTTTGAAGGCCAAGAAATCCAACAATGCATCCACCTGCCTTCTGCAAGCTGGAGAACTAGGAAAGCCAGTGTGCCATTTGGGCCAGGTCTAGAGGCCTGGGGACCAGGAGTGCAGATGTCAGAGGGCAAAAGAAGATGCCTTGCAGCCAAAGAGCAAATTCCTTCTTCCTCTTCACTTTTGTTCTATTCATGCCCTCAATGGATTCAATGATCCTCACCTACACTGGTAAGGGTAGTCTTAGTATCCAGATTCAAATACTAATCTCTTCCAGACATACTTCACAGACACACCAGTAAATAATATTTCACTGTTCCCTATTTCAGAGAAGGCAATGGCACCCCACTCCAGTACTCTTGCCTGTAAAATCCTATGGACGGAGGAGCCTGGTGGGCTGCAGTCCATGGGGTCGCTAGGAGTCAGATACTACTGAGTGACTTCACTTTCGCTTTTCACTTTCATACACTGGAGAAGGTAATGGCAAACCCACTCCAGTGTTCTTGCCTGGAGAATCCCAGGGACGGCGGAGCCTGGTGGGCTGCCGTCTATGGGGTCGCACAAAGTCAGACACGACTGAAGCAACTTAGCAGCAGTTCCCTATTTAGGCAACCCTTAGTCCGGACAAGCCGACACATAAAATAAACCATCACACTATGTTTCAGTTCAGTTCAGTTCAGTCGCTCAGTCATGTCCGACTCTTTGCGACACCATGAATCACATCACACCAGGCCTCCCTGTCCATCACCAGCTCCCGGAGTTCACTCAGACTCATGTCCATCAAGTCAGTGATGTCATCCAGCCATCTCATCCTCTGTCGTCCCCTTCTCCTCCTGCCCCCAATCCCTCCCAGCATCAGGGTCTTTTCTAATTAGTCAGCTCTTCGCATGAGGTGGCCAAAGTATTGGAGTTTCAGCTTTAGCATCATTCCTTCCAAAGAAAACCCAGGACTGATCTCCATTAGAATGGACTGGTTGGATCTCCTGGCAGTCCAAGGGACTCTCAAGAGTCTTCTCCAACACCACAGATCAAAAGCATGAATCCTTTGGTGCTCAGCTTTCTTTACAGTCCAACTCTCACATCATACATAACCACTGGAAAAACCATAGCCTTGACTAGACGGACCTTTGTTATCAAAGTAATGTTAGACATTCCAAAAAGTAGTCAACACTAGGAGGAGTCATGGATTTTCCATGTCAACAGAGAAGAAACATCCTTTCATTTAAGAAGAAATACCTCTTCCTAAAATTCTTAAGGTTGTAGGAGGGAGATTATGGAAGAGACCTTGAAGAGTTTGCTAGATATTTCTTATCAGAAGGATGTAGATTTGTGTAGATGAAGATTTGCACAGATTCAGATTGATGTGTAAATACTTCTGGAGTGTCATCAGAGCCAAATATAGAACCTAGTACTCTTGTTTAAACTTCTGCCTAGCAGAATTTCTGTCTTTTCTGTCCCATATTACATATTATTTTGATTCCTGAGATTCTACCCTAAGCTTCAAATCACATTGCTTATTCTTATGGAAAAATAAAAGATTGTATGATATGAACCCTGGCCACAAGAGCCTTACTGTCTAGAAGTGGAGATGAAATACATGAATAAACAATTGTGTGATTAAAATGTTTGTTTTTTAAAACTTCATGTATAATATCATATATGAAACGAGTTGCCAGTCCAGGTTCGATGCACGATACTGGATGCTTGGGGCTGGTGCGCTGGGACGACCCAGGGGGATGGTATGGGGAGGGAGGAGGGAGGAGGGTTCAGGATGGGGAACACATGTATACCTGTGGCAGATTCATTTTGATGTATGGTAAAACCAATACAATGTAAAGTTATAAAATACAATAAAATTTTTTAAAAGAGGAAAAAAATAATAAAAATAAACATCACTTTTATAGAGAAAAAAAAAAACCTTCCAAGCTCCATCAGGTAGCTTTTGTTGTGTAATAAATCACACTCAAACATAGTGACTTAAAAACAGTGTGAATGCCTACTAAGTTGCTTCAGACATGTCCGACTCTTTGAAACCCTATGGACTGTAGCCTGCCAGTCTCCTCTGTCCATGTGATTCTTCAGGCAGGATTGCCATGCTCTCCTACAGGGGATCTTCTCAGTCCAGGGATCCAACCCACATCCCTTTTATGTCTCCTGCATTGGCAGGCTGGTTGTTCACCACTAGCGCCACCTAGGAAGCCCCGGCTTAAAACAGTAGCCATTTACTAATACTTAAAATTTCAGGAACTGACAATTGTGGACTAGGTTCAGCTGTTCTAGATCAAGGATCATTCATGCATCTGTGGTTTGCTTTAGCCAAAGACCTCAGTTCTTACCCACAAGATGTCTTATCTTCTAGATGGCTAGTTCAGGCTTTTTAACATAAATAGAGAGGTAAAGTGTTACAAGGGGAAAAAAGCAAGAAAACTCCAGTGTTAAGCACTTTACAAGCTTCTCCTGGCATCACATTTGCTAATGTGCTATTATTGGTCTACACAAGTTAAATGGCCAACCAGATTCATTTATTAGTGGAAGGAACTGCAATTACTAGGGCATAAAAGTAGGTATGGAAGGAATTACAGACTATTTTTACAGTTTACCAAGACTGAGGAATAAAAATAGACATTCCTTGGAATGTTGGATGCCATCCCCAAGAACATTCCCCATCAAGAACACAGTTGCATAAATTAATGTAAAGTCCAGTTTCTGTTCCTGATATACCCCTTCTCTTGAGATTCTGAGAACTTTCCAAAAAGTTTAGTCATTGTGCAAAGATCATTTCTCGCTGCTATTTTCAATATGTTTGCTGGGTTTAGAACTGAGTTGTACCTTGTTGAGGATAGGGTGTCTCTATAATCCCTTCCAAAAAGAGCTGTCCTCCAGTAACACTGAACACCTGTAGTTATAACTGTAAGGTACAGTTCGAGACGAGGCAAGTAAGAAAGGAAGACGACCTCAACGGAGATAGGTTACTTACCTTTATTCAGCCAAGGAGGGGCGACAGTCGGTTTAACGACCAGGCTGAGCGCGTGCGGGATCAGGGAGGCTTCATATTTTAGGGGAGGTTTTGCAGAAGTGATACGGGAAGATTTGGTCAGGCGGATGAACAGGGGTGGGGAGTCCCAGGCCAGGGGTGGAGGGTTCCGGGCTGATGCAATCTCCCCGGAGTATCGGGGTGGGACTTAAAGTTCAATTTTGTCATCCTCGAAGTCAGGTGGTTCAGCAAGGGCCCTTGAGGTCATTATCTTCTTTTCTAGGTACGAGGACTCCTTCAATAACAATCTCGACACCCTAAGTTTCTTTGATTTCCATGGCTTGACAATTGAATTAAGTCTTTGGAAGGTAGATGGGATTGAACTGCTTGTCCTGGTTGTTGCCTGTCTTTACTGAAAAAACATCTTCAAGTTGCAAGGTAAAGAGAAAGTAGTCTACGTTACCTCAGAAAAGGATGTTTAGACCTAAATATCCTAAAATGTACTTCCAACATAGTATCTTTCTATGTTTACATACACATTTGAATTTACCAGAAAGAAAACCTCCTCTCTCACAGATTCAGAACTACCATGACATTTTTAACAGTAGAACTTCTAGATAAAGTTCAAGTACTCCTTAACGGTTTTATCTTAAGTGCCATGTTATTCTGACATTTTTTAGACCTAGATCAGGGTTATCCTGGGTCATCCCAGTAAGTTTTTATAACTTTGAATACAGAGAAGATTAAGTGATATAATCACTCTTTTCTGAATTGCCATGAGATTCCAATGCCTTCTTTCAGGTGCCCTTCCCAACAGTTTCATTTTCCAATCTGTGTGTGTGTGTGTGTGTGGATTATCTTGATAGCTTTTCCAAAACCAATACTACAAAAGTAGAGTGGGTTAAGTTTAGAAGAGCTCATAGTAGAGATCATTGTTCAGGGTAGAGATAGATTACTCAAGACTGGATAAACTAGGAAAGATTTTATTAAAAAATTGTTATTTCATTTGTTTTCAACTTGGAGAATCTGTAATCTTTGTTATTATGAAGAGAGAAAAAGGGCATTCCTTAGATGGATGAAAGTGGTATAAATGCTCAATTACTGGAAGTTCAACCTGTTAGGGCAGAAGAAAGTTCTGTAATATATTGGAATATAGGGTCCTTAAAGGGAAAAACATACAGGTGATCACTATTGAAATATTATATTGATAAAGATCTTTCAGTAATTTGAATGGTAGAATAAGAAGTTTAACTTTTTGAAATATGAACTTGAAAATAGCTTGAAGGATGCACTGGACAAAGGCTATAGGTAATATGAAATCGAGTTTTGGAAAAGCTATCAAGATAATCCAAGCAAAAAATTTTTATCCCCCTTATTTGTTTTATGGAAATAATGATGCCTCTTTTAGTTACCTTGAGGGTTGAATAAGATATTTCACTTCTAGCACTGAACACTGTGCTTGGCACTTAAAAGAAGGGCTGTGATAATAACAAATTGTTACTTTAGGCTTCAAATTACCCTAAACAGAAGGTATATCATATTTTTGAAAAGGTGGTTATAAATTTATTAAAGGGAAACTCTTCCTATGCCCTTAAAAATACTCTTTCTTTTGATCCTTTATATCTGACACAATTTAAATTCTTAGAAAACACTAGGTGCATGAAAATACACAACCACATATCATGCAACTGTTTTTGGCAGAAGTGTCTATAATTTGATGCAGTCGGATTATGCAGATTATAAACCTCATATACTTCAAATATTTAAATCTTATTGCTTTTCTCTATTACACAGATTTTCTAAACTCTTCTGTATTGTTGCAGTTGCCTCACAAATGGAGAAATAAAGTCAGAAGGAGCATTTTATCTGCCTCATTCCAGTGCCAAACCAAATTTCAGTTTCCAATTCAGTCAGTTTCACCATGGTGCCTTCAGCATAGATTCAGCCTATCTGTCAGATATCTGCAAGAGGTCAAAATCATACAGCACACATCTAGAGCCTGGTCTATCCTATTACTTTATGCTCTCTCTTCTATCCTGACTTTTGATGCTTTCTTGGCTCTTTTAAATATCTTGCTTTCTAGAACCTTATACAGACATGCTTTTGCAACTTTGTCCTTGTTGTCTCAGGTGGATGCCATTTGTCATTTGTTCTCTACCAACTTTTCCCACTTCATCTGACACCAGAGATCCATATGACACTTACTGCCTTGGAACACCCCTATTGACATTCTAACAGGCATAGGGAAATAAGAGACTCTTAACAACTTGGTTCTGGGTTAAGGAAAGCAATGTGAGAAGTGCTAGAATTCCAAGTTGAGGTAATGGGCCACTGTTAGTGCCAGTGCAGCTTGTACATGGCAACACACCTGGACAGAAATAAGCCTGGCAAGTGGCATCCAGCAAAGGGTGCTGCTTATTGGTTTTGTATGCTCTGGGCTCTGGATTGTTGATTGCGAACATAATCCAGAGGCTACCCAATCCAAATAGGGCCATATTAGGTTTGTGAATATAGTCCAAATATGTTAAGAAGACTCATTGGCCTATAGAGGCCATGCAATTATCATTAATAAATAAAATGATTACTGTGTCAGACAGAAAGGAGCAAAAGGAGAGGACTAAGATGAACCAAGGGGACAATGCCAGGGAAAGCTGCCAGCCACTACTCAGCTCCAACTAATTGTTCCACAAGGAAACACAAGGCTGAATATACCTAGTTTATGAATTTTTCAAAAGGAGATAGAAATCTATAGTTCTATATGGCTTAAGCATATTTAAGACAATATAGGGTAAACATTCTGTAGCCTCTCATTTATAATAGTAATGAAAGGGAGTAGAATTTTACAAAAATGATACTGTATTAAATTTAGGAAATGGAAATTATTAATAAATTTACTCAATAGCATAAGCATGTATGTATTTACCAAAGTTACAGATATTATAATATGAAATTTAGTTTTCATTGTCAATTCTTCTATCCTGTAATGGGATAATATTTGGAAAATATTAACTTGATTTATTTTGTTATTTTTTTAAAAGCATTTTCCCTGGTAGTGTTCTCTTAAGGGCAAGACAAGAGGCTTAACCCTGGGGAAAATGGATATACCAATTAGAGCAATAAAGGCATTACTAGGTTTTGACTGTCAAATTAGTCACAAAGAATTTCTCAGTGTTTTGTGAGATAATATTCTCTAAAGCTAGGGATTATTGAGAGAGAAAATGATTTTCTAAATTCCTTAAGCTTCCATTAACATATCAAGAGTCAGTTCTGATACAGTCAAGCTTGAATAGCAGTCAGTTTTTTTTGTTGTTGTTGTTTGTTTGTTTGTTTTTCCTGAGTCACAAAGAGAGAATTCAGGACATGATAAAATAGAAATCCTACCTGATAAAGGAGGATGTGGTAAGTTATGTGAGTTCAAAGTGAAAGAAATTCCTGGAGAAAGTTTTACTGAAAGAAAGGAGGTGCCGGATTACCATTTTTCTTTATAAGGGAATTCTCAAGGTGGTACAAGAGAGAAATAACTAGATTAAGATGGGGAACCTGACAAAGAACAAAGCCCTCCTTCAGTAGTTGCCTTGTTTAGGCACCATATCCTACAAAGGGAACTCCCTGACGGTGATCTGGTCCAGTGGTTGGGACTCAGAGTTTCCACTGAAGGAGAAACTAATTCCCTGGTTGGGGAACTAAGATCCCACATGCTGTTCAGCTAATAATAATAATAATAAAATAATAATAATAATAATAATAATTCTTGCCTTGAGAACACCATGAACAGAATGAAAAGGCAAAAAAATAGGACACTGAAAGATGAACTCTGCAGGTAGGTAGGTGCCCAATATGCTACTGGAGATCAGTGGAGAAATAAATCCAGAAATAATGAAGGGATGGAAGCAAAGCAAAAACAAACCCACCTGTGGATGTGACTGGTGATAGCAGCAAGGTCCGATGCTGTTAAGAGCAATATTGCATCAGAACCTGGAATGTTAGTTCCATGAATCAAGGCAAATTGGAAGTGGTCATCAGGAGATGGCAAGAGTGAATGTTGACATTTTAGGAATCAGGGAACTGAAATGGACTGGAATGGGTGAATTTAATTCAGATGACCATTATATCTACTACTGTGGGCAAGAATGCCTTAGAAGAAGTGGAGTAGCCATCATGGTCAACGAAAGAGTCCGAAATGCAGTACTTGGATACAATCTCAAAAACGACAGAATGATCTCCATAGTTTCCAAGGCAAACCATTCAATACCATGGTATCCAGGTCTACGCAATGACCAGTAATGCTGAAGAAGCTGAAGTTGAATGGTTCTATGAAGACCTACAAAATATTTTAGAACTAACAGCCAAAAAAGATGTCCTTTTCATTATAGGGGACTGGAATGCAAAAGTAGGAATTCAAGAGACACCTGGAGTAACAGGCAAATTTGGCCTTGGAGTACAGAATGAAGCAGGGCAAAGGCTGATAGAGTTCTGCCAAAAGAAGGCATTGGTCATAGCAAACACCCTCTTCTAACAAAAGAAGCGAAGACTCTACACATGGACATCACCAGATAGTCAATACCGAAATCAGATGGATTATATTCTTTGTAGCCAAAGATGGAGAAGCTCTATACAATAAGCAAAAACAAGACTGGGAGCTGACTGTGGCTCAGATCATGGGCTCCTTGTTGCCAAATTCAGACTTATATTGAAGAAAGTAGGGAAAACCACTGGACCATTCAGATATGACCTAAATCAAATCACTTACGATTATATAGTGGAAGTGAGAAATAGAGTTAAGGGACTAAATCTGATAGACAAGAATGCCTGATGAACTATGGACAGAGGTTCATGACACTGTACAGGAGACAGGGATCAAGACCATCCCCAAGAAAAAGAAATGTAAAAAAGCAAAATGGCTGTCTGAGGAGGCCTTACAAATAGCTGTGAAAAAAAGAGAAGTGAAAAGAAAAGGAGAAAAAGAAAGATATACACATTGGAATGCAGAGTTCCAAAGAATAGTAAGGAGAGATAACAAGGCCTTTCTCAGTTATCAGTGCAAAGAAATAGAGAAAAGCAATACAATGGGAAATACTAGAGATCTCTTCATGAAAATTAGAGATACCAAGGGAATACTTCATGCAAAGATGGGCTCAATAAAGGACAGAAATCATATGGACCTAACAGAAGCAGAAGATATCAAGAAGAGGTGGCAAGAATACACAGAAGAACTGTACAAAAAAGTTTTCACAACCCAGATAATCATCATGGTGTGATCATTCACCTAGAGCCAGATATCCTGAAATATAAAGTCAAGTGGGCCTTAGGAAGCATCACTACGAACAAAGCTAGTGGAGGTGATGGAATTCCAGTTAAGCTATTTCAAATCCTAAATGATGATGCTGTGAAAGTGCTGTACTAAATATGCCAGCAAATTTGGAAAACTCAGCAGTGACCACAGGACAGGTCAGTTTTCATTTCAATCCCAAAGAAAGGCAATGCTGAAGAATGCTCAAACTACCACACAATTGGACTAATCTACACGCTAGTAAAGTAATGCTCAAAATTCTCCAAGCCAGGCTTTAGCAATACGTGGACTGTGAACTCCAGATGTGTAAGCTGGTTTTAGAAAAGGCAGAGGAGATCAAATTGCCAACATCTGCTGGATCATGGATAAAGCAAGAGAGTTCCAGAAAAACATCTATTTCTGCTTTATTGACTATGCCAAAGCCTTTGATGTGTCAATCACAACAAACTGTGAAAAATTCTTCAAGCGATGGGAATATCAGACCACCTGACCTGCTTCCTGAGAAATCTGTATGCAGGTCAGGAAACAACAGTAGAATTGGACATGGAACAACAGACTGCTTCCAAATAGGAAAAGGAGTACATCAAGGCTGTATATTGTCACGTTGCTTATTTTACTTATATGCAGAGTACATCATGAGAAATGCTCTGCTGGATGAAGCACAAGCTAGAATAAAGATTGCCACAAACCAATAACATCAGATATGCAGATGATACCACCTTTATGGCAGAAAGTGAAGTCATACTAAAAAGCTTATTGATGAAAGTGAAAGAGGAGAGTGAAAAAGTTGGCTTAAAGTTCAACATTGAGAAAACCAAGATCATGGCATCTGGTCCAATCATTTAATGGCATATAGATGGGGAAGCAATGAAAACAGTGAGAGACTTTATTTTGGGGGGCTCCAAAATCACTGTAGATGGTGACTGCAGCCATGATATTAAAAGACGCTTACTCCTTGGAAAGAAAGTTATGACCAACCTAGCTAGCATATTCAAAAGCAGACACATTACTTTGCCAACAAAGTTCCCTCTAGTCAAGGCTATGTTTTTTCCAGTAGTCATGCATGGATGTGAGAGTTTGACTGTAAAGAAAGCTGAGCATCAAAGAATTGATGCTTTTGAACTGTGGTGTTGGAGAAGACTCTTGAGAGTACCTTGGACTGCCAGGAGATCCAACCAGTCCATCCTAAAGGAGATCAGTCCTGAGTGTTCTTTGGAAGGACTGATATTGAAGCTGAAACTCCAATACTTTGGCCACCTGATGTGAAGAGCTGACTCATTTGAAAAGACCCTGATACTGGGAAAGATTGAAGGCAGGAGGAGAAATGAGATGGTTAAATGGCATCACCAACTCAATGGACATGAATTTGGGTAGACTCTGGGATTTGGTGATAGACAGGGAGGCCTGCCGTATTGTGATTCTTAGGGTGGCACAGAGTCGGACACGACTGAGTGACTGAACTGAATTGAACTGATTAATACATATTTCCCATAGCAAAGAATTTGCAAAAGATTAGGTACCTTCAGGTAATTAATCAAAGGAGGCATTACTATTTTTTTGTGAGCCACATGTGTAGAATTTCTATGTAGAGGTTGTGGAAGGCTCCAAAAACTTTTATCTTTTTTTGGTCCAGATGGATAAACTCATGATGCATACAAGGTAAATGGCCATGAACATGAAGTTCCACAACAAAAGTCTGCATGACATCACTTTTTTTGTTCTCTGGCATCTTAGATATATTGAAGTAGGATAGGAAACCATCTTGAAAGACTAAACTTTTACCAATAAAAGATGGAATCTACCCTAAGGTACTTATATGAACATGAAGAATCAGACCTAATCTTATTTGACAATTTCAGTCTTTACTTTGTTCATCACTATCCAGCAGGTTAGGTGCTTAAGAACCAAATTATGTCCAGTAGAGATAAAGTTCATGTTTCCCAGGTGGCACTAGTGGTAAAGAACATGCTTGCCAATGCAAGAGACATAAGAGACTCAGGTTTGATCCCTGGGTCGGGAAGATCCCTTGGAGAAGGAAATGGCAACCCACTCCAGTATTCTAGCCTTGAAAATCCTATGGATAGAGAAGCCTGGCAGGCTACAGTCCATAGGGTCACAAAGACACGGACACGACTGAAACTACTTAGCACATAAAGTAGCTATTTTCTTGCTCACCTTAAAACGATTTGTTAACTATTGACCTTACCATGTGCTCAATCATGTCTGAGCATGTCTTTGCAACCCCATAGACTATAGCACACCAGACTCCTCTGTCTATGGAATTTTCCAGGCAAGAGTACTAGAGTGAGTTGCCATTTCTAACTGCAGGGGATCTTCCCAACCCAGTGATTGAACCCACATGTCTTAGCATCTCCTGCACTGGTAGGCAGATTCTTTATCACTACACCACCTGACCTTAATACATCTTTCAGGAATTAGGGAGCTTAGCTAGGGTTAACAAAATTGTCTCTGGTAGAAAATTCAGTTTATTTCTTCTTTAACTCCTATGTCTTATATTTTGCTGTTGTGCCCAACCCTGGGTTTAGTCATGTCCATTCCAAGATGACTCTTTCTAAAATTAAGGCAATTAACACCAACTGGCTTGCATTTCAGTTGTATTCACCGGGTCCTCTCAACATGTTTTATGGTTCCAATTATTTGTGTTCTTTATTGCAATTAACTTAAGAATGTTTTACTTCTTCAAATATATACTCCTGGGACACTTGTTATTCAAATATCCCAAGTTCTCTGTTTTCTTTTTCTCTAATTTGCCTGCATATAATTATATGAGAGGAAGGTCAGGTGTAAGTAAATTTTTTATTTGGAGTATGGAGAATAACATTACACATCGGAGTCACTTACAAGTCCCTATTTAACATTTCTCTTCACTTTCAGCTCACCAAAAAAAAAAAAAAAAAAAGTCTGATCTAGAAATATGGACTTTATGCTACTTGTATAGAACAGTATGAAAAAGCTATCTCAATAGTAATAGATAGTTATGAAGTTACTATATTATGATATATTATGAAGTTTCTATGCTGTCATTTCCTTACCTTGTAATGCAGTCTACATTAACATGATATGTGATTGTGTAAAAGACTGGGCTTGGTTGGGGGTTGGGTATGGATTGGATTACATATTCTGTATCTTTCCATTCTTTCTAAGGAAAATTAAACTCACTCTTCAAGATAGGCCAAGAATTCTGCTCCTTTGCCCTCTTCCCCAAAGAAACCTGTCCCTAATTCTTTAAAAAGCTTGATGAATAAAATGAATAGGGCAGCTTTATCTACATGTCTCCTTGCAGGCTGGGGTGGCTACTGGAACTCTTATGGGTCAATAATTAGATAAGGCAGCTCCTGCCAGAGAAGGCAATGCCACCCCACTCCTATACTCTTGCCTGGAAAATCCCATGGTTGGAGGAGCCTGGTAGGCTGCAGTCCATGGGGTTGCTAAGAGTCAGACACGACTGAGCGGCTTCACTTTCACTTTTCATTTTGATGCATCGGAGAAGGAAATGGCAACCCATTCCAGTGCTCTTGCCTGGAGAATACCAGGGACGGGGGAGCCTGGTGGGCTGCTGTCTATGGGGTTGCACAGAGTCTAACATGGCTGAAGCGACTTAGCAGCAGCAGCAGCAGCTCCTGCAAAGATGAGGTAGGCATATCCAAGGGACTGTGGCTCTGGGTAGACATGTCCTGGTCAATGGCCACTGAACAGCTTGCATAAAACACTTCTCTCTATTGCTTTAAAAAAAAATGTATTAACTCCTACTTTCACGATCTCTATAAACTCATGCAGATTGAGAACACACAAAAAAAGAATACATGTAAATGGCTTTTAGATAATACAGATTTTGAGAACTGTGGTCATGAGTCTATGCATTTCATGCATCTTTTTAAAATACTTTGAAAATGAATGGAAGCAGGTGGGTTACTAAGCTCAAAGAGGTTGAGAACAATGTATACCATCTAGTAAACAGTTAAGAAATTTTTCTGGAAAGAAGAGGGGAAAAGGTAGGAACATTTTTTGTGAGGTCTGAATAAATATGGAGGTCAAAGTTAGATGCAGTTCAATTAGCTTTATATATGGAAAATTGAGTCGTCTTGTATATTTAAACAGTAGCACATATTTCAGATAATCATCTTGAAAATTTGTGTTACATTTATCCAAAGATATGGACCTGGGAAATCTTGGATGGGAGCGTATTTGAGAGGGAAGTTGTTAGAAAAGTTGAGAGAAGAGAAAAGATCATCTTGGGGCTCCCATAAGTTAATTTCAGTTCTTGTTATATTATTTATTTATGGTAAGTAGCTGTAATTCTTTCTTTAATAGAAAAAGAAATTTTGGTTGCACCCACTAAGGTGCATGCACACACACACACACACACACATACAAACACAGTTACAGAGTTTTGGGTTCATGAAGGACAGAAGGTCTTATTTTCCAAGGACGTACTTCTCTAGTGACCAAACCTTAATTTTCCTCATGTTATGATTCATTGTCTTTGGAGAGAAATCTTGGAAAGAAAAATGTGAAGCAGAACTTGTGGGTCCAAGGAACACATTATTTTTGACGCTGTATAGACATTTAACAGTCTAAACAAAAGGAATTTTTTGTGGCTTATGCAGTATTGCACCCAATTACCAAGGATTAGGGCTTCCACATAGAGATTTGTGGCTAAAAATGTAAATGAACCTCATTTGTTGTTCCTCTTCAAATATTTGTGTGATGATAAAACCTGTAAATGCATTTTTTTTACTTTATTTTTAATTGAAGGATAATTGCTTTACAGTATTGTTTTGGTTTCTACCAAACATCGACATGAATCAGCCATAGTTTTACCCACGTTCCCTCAATGCATTTCTTTAAAAGTAATTTTATGCATTTTCCTATTGCATTACTAAATGTGACTGGTATCAACTGCCTCAAGAGACTGAAATATTCAGAAAGTCAAATTTCATAGCTTGGTTAATTTCTTCATTTTCACATATTAATCAATATTATAGTTAGGAAAGAAAAAGTAAGGTTATCATTATCCAGATGAATATCACTTCATTTTCTCTTTTAATAAAATTTCTTACTTAGTCCCTAACCATCATTAAAGTGAATTGAAATCATAGGTGGATATAAAATAATAGGAAATTCAGTTGTGAAAACTGGAAAAAATAAACATTTATTTTCTACACTTTACTTTATATTGATATTTTCTTGTTGCTTTTTTTTCTGTTTGTTTTTTTCCTTAGTAGTCAGGCAATTCAACAATGGGATTTTTCCTCCTGAAATGCAGGAATACCCCAAGATTCCCAGTCATTGAGGTTTGCCTGGATTTTAAAGAGGAAATTGCCTTGACAGTGCCTGTTCCATATTTAATTTTATGTATAACAATTAAATACCCCTCTGAGCCATCTGGTTTATTGGTTGTTTGAATTTAGATTTTTCAACCTGTGCTTCTAATTTACCCATAGTGGGACCAGATTTTCTCACTTAGTTTTTCATAAACGCTCTGCATGCAGCCAGTCCAGTAACCTCCTTGCTGATGTGGCTATAATGTGGTTCATACTTTTCAAGTTTTATATCTGTATACTAGACCTCATAAGGAAGTGTGGATATCTATAGTTTGTTCACACAAATAGGTTGGGACATAATGCAACTTTCAGAAAAGTTACTTTCTTTGCTGGAAATTGGTTTGACTTTGTGATTTATCCCTCTGGGTTTTTTTTTTTTTTTTTGGTTATAATTACTGTCTGATATTGATGCTTTTGAACTGTGGTGTTGGAGAAGACACTTGAGAGTCCCTTAGACTGCAAGAAGATCCAAGCAGTCCATCCTAAAGGAAATCAGTCCTGAATATTCATTAGAACTGAATATTTATACTGAATATTCCTGAATAGTCCTGAATATTCATGCTGAAGCTGAAACTCCGATACTTTGGCCACCTGATACAAAGAACTGACTCATTGGAAAAGACCCTGATGCTGGGAAAGATTGAAGGCAGGAGGAGAAAGGGACGACAGAGGATGAGATGGTTGGATGGCATCACCGACTCAATGGACATGAGTTTGAGTAAACTTCAGGAGTTGGTGATGGACAAGGAGGCCTGGTGTGCTGCAGTCCATGGGATCACAAAGAGTCGGACACAACTGAGTGACTGAACTGAACTGAATTGATAGTCTGGTAAGAATTCTCTACTATATATGTTATACAGGCTCTTCATTAATTCTTTAAATTGAAGATAGCTATTTCCCTTCTATTTATTCATCCAAAAATCATTCTAAGTGGATGAGAAGAGAAAAAATACCCACATTTCTTTCGAGCTTTTATTTTAGAAGATTCTTTAGGTTATCAAGTTAAGGGAGCATATCCAAGTTCAAAAACCAAATTACTTTCTCCTAAAATTTATATACTTTCCTATTTTTCAAACCCTTAAGTTGCATAATAGAATGTGTAGCATAAATAATATATAAATTCAATAAAAAGGAAAACTAGCTGGACCTTCATGTTAGCAAAACAAAACTGATTAGAAATTTAATATTCTGTTAAAAATAATTTTAGGCTTTTGTTTTTATAATTTAAGCACCAACAGTAGAAAATTAATCCATTTACATAATTTATAGTCTTCAAATGTTTTATATTTTAGCTAATTCTTTTATCAACAGTAAAAATATTAGAAAATGCAAAGAAAAATAATTACTCACATATAGACTATCTAGAATTAACAACAATAAAATGTGTCATATTTTCTTTATGCTTTTAGTAAAGCATATTATATTATATATATCTAATATAAATATTATGTACAAATATATATATATATATAGATACATCACTTCAAGAGGTATTTGTTAAGCACCAGGTCTTCACAGGTGGCTCAGTGGTTAAGAATCTGCCTGCCAATGCAGAAGATGCCAGAGATGTGGGTTCACTCCCTCAGTCAGGAAGATCCCCTGGAATAGGAAATAGCAACCCACTCCAGTATTCTTGCCTAGATAATCCTATGGACAGAGGAGCCTGGTGGGCTGCAGTCCATGGGGTGGCAAAGAGTTGGACATGACTGAGTGATTGAGCATGCATGCATGCAAGTTCAGGACACTGTGCTGGGTATTGAGGCTATGTATGTGAATGGCAAAGACAAAAATCTTTTCCTTCTTGGAACCTATTTCTAGTGAGGAGAGACAAAAAATAAGCAATAGGGTAATAACCACATACCTAGTATCCTAGAAGAGTGTAAGTCTTATCAGATAGAAACAGAAGGATTGAGAATGCAGGGTGGGAGTTGGCCTGCTGTTTTAAATGAGGGGAGGGAGTAATGGTAGGCCGATGAAGTAAGAGAACTGGCCATGTAAATCATTTGAAAGAACACTCCAGGAAGAACAAAGAGCCAGTGAGATGGCCAGAGTTGTGTGTATTCTAAGACCAGGGAGGAGGGTAGTGTGTCTAGAGTAGAGCTGGTCACTAGAGAGACACAGAGGACAAGGACAGAGAGATTACTAGGGACTCAGGTCTTGTTGAGATTTTACAATCTTTAAGTCTTTGACTTTACTCTTAATGAAATGGAATGATATGCTCTTATATTTTAACAGTAACCTGCATGCCCCAGCTCTAATCCCTTCCTCTTTATTGAGGCAATCACAATCATGATTTGTTGAGTACATGTCTCATCTCCATTTTTGTTTTAATATTTCTACATCCTGAAACAGCATATAGATGTGTCTGTGTATAGTCTTATATAAAATACTTTTTGTTGTTCAGTTGCTCAGAAGTATCCAACTCTTTGAGGCCCCTGAACTGCAGAACTGGTCATAGCAAACACTGTCTTCCAACAACACAAGAGAAGATTCTACACATGGACATCACCAGATGGCCAACACCGAAATCAGATGGATTATATTCTTTGCAGCCAAAGATGGAGAAGCTCTATACAGTCAGCACAAACAAGACTGGGAACTGACTGTGGCTCAGATCATGAACTCTTTGTTGCCAAATTCAGACTTAAATTGAAGAAAGTGGGGAAAACCACTAGACCATTCAGGTATGACCTAAATCAAATCCCTTATGACTATACAATGGAAGTGAGAAATAGATTTAAGGGACTAGATCTGATAGACAGAGTGCCTGATGAACTATGGGCGGAGGTTCATCACATTGTACAGGAGACAGGGATCAAGACCATCCCCAAGAAAAAGAAATGCAAAAAAGCAAAATGGCTGTCTGAGGAGGCCTTACAAATAGCTGTGAAAAGAAGAGAAGTGAAAAAGCAAAGGAGAAAAGGAAAGATATACACATTCGAATGCAGAGTTCCAAAGAGTAGCAAGAAGAGATAAGAAAGCCTTCCTCAGTGATCAATGCAAAGAAATAGAGGAAAACAACAGAATGGGAAAGACTAGAGATCTCTTCAAGAAAATTAGAGATACCAAGGGAATATTTCATGCAAAGATGGGCTCGATAAAGGACAAAAATGGTATGGACCTAACAGAAGCAGAAGATATTAAGAAGAGGTGGCAAGAATACACAGAACTGTACAAAAAAATCTTCCTGACCCAGATAATCATGATGGTGTGATCACTCACCTACAGCCAGATATCCTGGAATGTGAAGTCAAGTGGGCCTTAGAAAGTATCACTACAAACAAAGCTAGTGGAGGTGATGGAATTCCAGTTGAACTATTTCAAATCCTGAAAGATGATGCTGTGAAAGTGCTGCACTCAATATGCCAGCAAATTTGGAAGACTCAGCAGTGGCCACAGGACTGGAAAAGTCAGTTTTCATTCCAATCCCAAAGAAAGGCAATGCCAAAGAATGCTCAAACTACCATACAATTGCACTCATCTCACACACTAGTAAAGCAATGCTCAAAATTCTCCAAGCCAGGCTTCAGCAATGTGTGAACCGTGAACTTCGAGATGTTCAAGCTGGTTTTAGAAAAGGCAGAGGAACCAGAGATTAAATTGCCAACATCTGCTGGATCATGGAAAAAGCAAGAGAGTTCCAGAAAAGCATCTATTTCTGCTTTATTGACTATGCCAAAGCCTTTGTGTGGATCACAATAAACTGGGGAAAGTTCTGAAAGAGATAGGAATACCAGACCACCTGACCTGCCTCTTGAGAAACCTATATGTAGGTCAGGAAGCAACAATTAGAAATGGATATGGAACAACAGACTGGTTCCAAATAGGAAAAGGAGTACATCAAGGCTGTATATTGTCACCCTGCTTATTTAACTTCTATGCAGAGTACATCATGAGAAACGCTGGACTAGAAGAAGCACAAGCTGGAATCAAGATTGCTGGGAGAAATATCAATAACCTCAGATATGCAGATGACACCACCCTTATGGCAGAAAGTGAAGAGGAACTCAAAAGTCTCTTGATGAAAGTGAAAGAGGAGAGTGAAAAAGTTGGCTTAAAGTTCAACATTCAGAAAATGAAGATCATGGCATCCGCTCCCACCACTTCATGGGAAATAGATGGGGAAACAGTGTGAGACTTTATTTGGGGGTGGGGCTCCAAAATCACTGCAGATGGTGACTGCAGCCATGAAATTAAAAGACACGACTCCTTGAAAGGAAAGTTATGACCAACCTAGATAGCATATTCAAAAGCAGAGACATTACTTTGCTAACAAAGGTCTGTCTAGTCAAGGCTATGGTTTTTCCAGTGGTCATGTATGGATGTGAGAGTTGGACTGTGAGGAAAGCTGAGTGCCGAAGAATTGATGCTTTTGAACTGTGGTGTTGGGGAAGACTCTTGAGAGTCCGTTGGACTGTAAGAGATCCATCCGGTCCATTCTAAAGGAGATCAGTCCCAGATGTTCATTGGAATGACTGATGCTAAAGCTGAAACTCCAATACTTTGGCTACCTCATGCGAAGAGTTGATTCATTGGAAAAGACTCTGATGCTGGGAGGGACTGGGGGCAGGAGGAGAAGGGGACGACAGAGGATGAGATGGCTGGATGGCATCACTGACTCGATGGACGTTGAGTCTCATTGAACTCCGGGATTTGGTGACGGACAGGGAGGCCTGGCGTGCTGCGATTCATGGGGTCGCAGAGAGTCGGACACGGCTGGGCGACTGATCTGATCTGATCTGATCTGATGGGAGGGATTGGGGCCAGGAGGAGAAGGAGATGACAGAGTATGAGATTACTGAATGGCATCACTGACTCGATGAACATGAGTTTGAGTAAACTCCGGAAATTGGTGATGGACAGGGAGGCTTGGCATGCTCTGATTCATGGGGTCACAAACAGGCAGACATGACTGAGCGATTGAACTGAACTGAACTGAACTGCAGCACACCAGGCTTTACTATCTCCTGGATTTTGCTCAAACTCTGTCCACTGAGTATGTAATGTAATATAATATGTAATACATGTAATATAATACTTGCATATGCCAAAAAACACAATTCATATTAATAAGGTAAATCTTTTACTTAGGATCTTTCTGCTTAAGAAGGGATAATAATAGTTTCTACAACAAAGAAATAGTGTAGTATATAGAAATTACTTGCAGTAAGAGTCTGAAAATTGTAATACATGCACAATATTCTTCCCCATGTGGAAATTTTGTCTTTGTAACAAGATTCAAGTTGTTGAAGGACCCTTCCCCAAGTGATTTGCAATCAATGCTACCCCTCATTTACCCAGGTTGCTGTTTTATGTGTGACTGACCCTTTTGTTTATGGAGTTTTTATGGGCAGACAATATTATTTATTTATCTTTGTTTCCATAGTAATTGCATGGGCCAGCTAACAGAGAAGTATTTATAAAAAGAGATGTCATGTGAACCAGAGCTTGACAGAAAATTTATAATTTACCAAGAGCATAGGTTTTCACTTAATTTGGCTTAGGAAATATGTATGAAAGTAAATATAAAAAGTATAAATTGTTGTATTTTCCACAATGCCACTCTAAATTTCTTTAGAACTGAATTCTGCAGTTTTATATTTGAATAACTATGAAGCATGTGATCTGTAATATTATGTACCTCATGTTAAAAATGATATTTATTTGTTTACATATTTAATGGGAAACAATTATTTGATTCTAATCTGTAAGGGGTTGTAACTCAAGACATAGAGTATAAAAACAGCCAAGTCATTCTCTACCCTTGCAAAGCTCATGGTCTATTCAGGAGGCTCAATGCATGAAGAAATAACTTTGATGTAATAGAGCTATGCTGCTGCTGCTACTGCTACTAAGTTGCTTCAGTCGTGTCCAACTCTGAGCGACCCCATAGACGGCAGCCCACCAGGCTCCACCATCCCTGGGATTCTCCAGGCAAGAACACTGGAGTGGGTTTCCATTTCCTTCTCCAATGCATGAAAGTGAAAAGTGAAAGTGAAGTTGCTCAGTCATGTCTGACTCTTAGCGACCCCATGGACTGCAGCCCACCAGGCTCCACCATCCCTGGGATTCTCCAGGCAAGAACACTGGAGTGGGTTTCCATTTCCTTCTCCAATGCATGAAAGTGAAAAGTGAAAATGAAGTTGCTCAGTCATGTCCGACTCTTAGCGACCCCATGGACTGCAGCCTACCAAGGCTCCTCCATCCATGGGCTTTTCCAGGCAAGAGTACTGGAGTGGGGTGCCATCGCCTTCTCCATAATAGAGCTATAGGAGAGACAAATGTGAAGGACAATGAAATGTAGTGAAGGAAAGTTAGCCTTGTGATGGAGAGTCAGGGAAGTATTCACAGAAGTGATCGTGTTTGAGTTGAATCTCAATAAGAAAATTTAAAGTTCTAGGAAGAAAAAAGAAATGCATTTTCTTACCAATGGGAATGACAAGCACACAGGCATAGAGGCATACTGGAGCATGGCATGCTCAGGAAATAGCAACTGACCTTTTATAACTAAAGCAAAAACGTCAGGAGTTGGGAAAGGAGTTGAAGATTAATCTGGAAAAATAGATTGGGGTCAGATTTTGAAGGGATTTGTATGAAGAGGTTGCACATAATTTTGAAGGCAAGGAGTAATCAGTGAAATTTTGAAATAGGCCAGTCACATGGTCAAGCCTGTAGTTTAGAAAGTAACTGATGTCAGGCTGATGGATAAACTGAAAGGCATACAGACTAAATCTTACTAATGTGTATTTTTATAGATAAAACAAACAATGAGATTTTAGATTTCTGTAATAAATTCTTAACTGGTCTTCCTCTTCAGCTTTGACTCTCATAATCACAACACCACAGCAGCCAAAGCTATTCTTTAAAAAAAGAAACAAATCAGGTAATGTCACTTTTCTGCTCAGCCCTTGTAACTGATTCTCCAAATAATTCAGAGTAAAATCCTTGTAATCAGTAGCACACGTGTTTCTGTCACATTCCAACCCCACTGGCCTTGCTAATCATCATACATGCCAGATATGCTCCCATCCTAGGACTTTTGCTACATAAATGCAGGGTTGATTCCCTCACTGCTTTTAAATCTTGGCTCAAATGTCGCCTTCTTATGGAGGATTCTTGGTAACCCTGTTTAAAATTGGAAACATCTATTCCCACCTAGCATTCACAATCTCTTCCATCCTGTTCTCCTTTTATCCTCCAAAGCATTCATTACACTCTGCTGCTGCTGCTGCTGCTAAGTTGCTTCAATTGTGTCCGACTCTGTGCGACCCCATAGATGGCAGCCCACCAGGCTCCCCCGTCCCTGGGATTCTCCAGGCAAGAACACTGGAGTGGGTTGCCATTTCCTCCTCCAATGCATGAAAGTGAAAAGTGAAAGTGAAGTTGCTCAGTTGTGTCCGACTCTTAGTGACCCCATGGACTGCAGCCCACCAGGCTCCTCCGTCCATGGGGTTTTCCAGGAAAGAGTACCGGAGCGGGGTGCCATTGCCTTCTCCGGACAATAAGTTATGGACAGGTAAATTGTCAGAGTGAAGATTTTTAAGATGAATTTCAGTGGAGTTGTGGGTGGGACTGGTTTAATCTGGTCATAAAGAGAGAAATAGGATCTGATTCATTTCTCTAGCTTGTTTGAATTACTGGATAAGAGTGCTATTAGCTGATATTCTCCTCTCATTTCTAATATTAATTTTAAAACCACATAGAAACTGTATAAAATAAATTATGCACAAGTTAAAATTTTAAAAATTCTCTTATAACTGCTGGTTATACAAATATGCATTGTCATTTCTTTAATGTCTAATAAATATTTTATAGTTCTACCTTGGAAGAGAGAGAAAGAGAGAGGACTTCAAATTTTCATCTGTCTTCTTGAATTATTTTAAGTAAAGGGAAAAATAGATCATTTTCTAATTTATGTCTAGTTCAAACTACTGCTCTTGCTTTCTTTACTATGATACTATTGTCCACTTGATTCTGGTTACCTTGAATCTCAGCTCTTACTATGAGCACAATTACTTGCTCTGGAAGTAGAGTGGTGTTCTATAAGGACAAGGATTCTGCCTGTTGTGTTGTGTTTGGAACAGAGTGTCCCTGTGGGGAGAATAAGAAGAAAAATATTTACTCAGGCTTGGATACTCTTTTTATTATTTATTTATTTACTGGCCATACCACACAGCTTGTGGGATCTTACTGACTCAGACAAAAATTTCATTTGGGTTTTTCCTCAACATCATGTGTCCCAAGGAGAATTTTGTCAAACTCAATAGTTCCTTGATCAGGAATTGAACCCAGGCTCTTGGCAGCGAAAGCATGCAGTCCTAACTTCTGGATCACCTAGGAATTCCCTCAGGCTTGGATTCAATAGAGTTGTTTTTAAATTCCAGCTTTGTTAACTTATGAGCAATGTCTCCTAAAACAAATTATTTAACCTCATCAAGAATCAACTCCTTTACTTGTCAAATGATACTGGCATACAGTTTTGTTGTGAGATGAAATGCAATGTTTTTTAAAATTGTGAAGTGCAAAAAAAAAAAAAAAAGTAAAATAAACATACACACCATTGCGAAGAGCATGGTGGGATCTACAAGGAATCAGGAAGAGAAATTCATGGTATTCGGTCTTCAGAAACTAGTTGGTAAAAGAAAAACTAGTTCTACAATTTCTTTTGGTATTCACCAAACTTGTTGCTAGTTTCTAGAGGTCTTTTTTTTTTTTTTTCTTTTTAGCCTAATAAATAGTCACAGACTATGTATCCCATTTTATATTTTTGTTCCACAACTTGCCTTGGAGTATGACTACTCAGGGACCCCTCTAAACTTCCTGTTAACTCATACCAGGATTTTTTCTGACTAGAAATGCTTCCAAATTAGCATCTCTGAGGGAGTTAAGTGTTTTAAAAATTAATCAGTGACTCTCATTTCACCTTCAGAGTATTGCCAGAATCTGATAGTGTGTACCTGCTAATATTGCTTTATGCTTTTTCTTATTAAAACTAAGATTTGAGTTTCCCATCTTGATTGCATGCTTGGAAATTTCTATAATTGATAATCCCCTTATTTTTTTTTTTCCTGCAATCATCATTGCTAAAGTTCCTCTCACGTTGCTTAATCAAAGTCAATGGTAACATTTTATGCTCTCTCTCTCTCTTTTTTTTTGTACTTGGAAAACTTAATAATTGAAGCAATAAAACATTTTTTTAGCAAAAGAGGGTTATTTTGACCTCCAGAGAGCAAAGGTATTAATGCAAGACAGTTTAATACACTAACTAGGGGACTGCTTTCCTCTGACTGACTGCCTTCCTCTATCATTAACAAATTACTTAGTTTCTGACCACACAGAATTTAGAAAGATTACTAATGCTACTGACTACTAGATGTTTGTTGGTGTGTGTAAGTCACAGTATGTATGCCTGTAAAATGGATATTTCCCTGGAAAGCAGAGTCAAGGTGTAAGCTTTAATTTTCACTCAGTACAAATGGATCTCAACTTGGGGATGATTTGCTTATATCTAAGAAACATCTGGGAATCTTTTTGATTGTCAAAACTAGCAGAATATTATTGATATCCAGCAAGCAGAGGCCATGAGTGCTGTTCAACATCCTACAGTGGGCAAGACAGCTTCCCAAAACAAAGATTCATTAGACCCAATTCTCACTAGTGATTGAGAAACACTGCTCTAAATTCCCTCATATCTCAGAGGGTAAAGAATCTGCCTGTGATTCAGGAGACCCAGGTTCAATTCCTGGGTGGAAAGATTCCCTTGGAGAAGGAAATGACAACCCACTCCAGTATTCTTGCCTGGAGAATCCTATGGACAGAGGAGCCTGGAGGGCTATAGTCCAAGGGGTTGCAAGAGTTGGACACGACTTAGCAACTAAAGCACCAAAAGGACATTGAACTAAGTTACCAAAACTTGACCTGAATCTGCCATTAGCTAGGTCCTAGGCTAATCATTTTACTTTTCTGTGCCTCAACCCTCATATCTGAAAAATAAAAAAAATAAACCACATCATTTGCTAGTAGGTTTTAAGCTACAAATTTCTATGGATATTTTCTGATGCCTTCCTGGAATTAGATGCCAATGGGTGGGAATGGATTTTTTTTTTTTTCCTTAAGCAGCTCATCAAAAATTAGCCAAACACACAGACATCATCCTGATAATTTGCATTTAGTAGAGTAGACACCTGATTGTCACAGAGCTCAAAATCTCAACTTAGAGGCAATTCAATTATGTTTACAGAATTTTCTTTCAAGATAGTATAAAACACAGCTGCCAGCAGTATCCAACAGCAGGCGTTTCCACTGAATTCCCTGTGAAATCACTTTTGATGGATCTGTCAGATAATATTGGCTTATTTATATATTTTGCTTCTAATTACTTTGTCCATTTCAGTATCCTGAACAACTCTTGATAAAACTACAGTAAAAGTTTTGCAAAACTTTCAATATTTATTCCTCAAGATATATTCTGTTTATTCCAAACCAAAGAAAAAACCTGACAGCTATAAAGTTAACAATAAATATTGTATTAATTATTTATCTGAGCATCAGAAAGTTTTGAATAAATGGGCAAAAAAGCAATATGCTAGAGATTAATGAAGAAAGTAACAGCAATTCCATTTTGAACCAATTATCCCAATGTTGTTCTTTCAGGGAATTCTCCCTCACCCAAGAATGCATACTAAAGCATCCTGGTACAGTTCAGATTGAGTTGATAGTAGGTATTATAAAATGTTGGAGGAGGGCATGGAAACTCACTCCTGTATTCTTGCCTGGAGAATCCCATGGACAGAGGAATCTGGTGGGCTACCACATGGGTAGGGTGGCGTATCTCTGTCCATAGGGTCACACAGAGTCAGACATGACTGAAGTGACTTAGCAGTCACTAACTCATGATAAAATGTCCTTATGCTTATTTTTCTCTGGGAAATCAACAGTCCCCACACTAATAGTTCTCAGTAACTCAGAGTGATGGTGTGTGATTGTTGTATTTTCTTTAGAGGGTCACTAATTTATTCAGAAAACACCAATTGACAACTTGCTATGTATCAGGAACAGCGCTCTAACTTGGGTCAGTTCACACGTTAAACCTGTCTGTTCAGTATTTTTAACTGAACAGAAATACTATTCTCTGGCATCTTCACTTTAGCATGTGCTATCTATTGCTTTTTTCTCAATGGTCACTCCATATAATGTCACCTTTATTGCTCTTCTCAAATTCTTAAAACATTTATTTATTCCACCTTGTTTGTTACTAACATATAAGCTCTCTGTATATTTTGCCCCCCATGTTGTTTCTGCATTCTCTAGAGCTTTACCTTCGAGATGCAGTGAGCACAGCTTCAAAGCTGGTCAACTGTCTCACTCCAAAAATTGATTGTAAATTACTCCATCTTGCATATGATATTAATTAAAACTCATAGTTGGCACTGAAGGCATTGCCCAAGAATGTATGTGTTCAATAATACTTCTCTGGAAAAAAGATTTAGAACTTAGAGGTGATCTCACAGTTTACAGTTGCATGGAAAAAACTCTCTTTTTATCCAAATTTCTACTTTGAGAAATTTCAAACCAGCACTCAAAGTTGAAAAACTGATATATATATATAATGTTTATATATATATATAATGTTTATATATATATATAAACATAAACACTCATATTTCTCCAGCTATATCTACTAATGATTAATATTTTACCACTTTAACTCCCTTTACACACCCACCCACACACATATTTTTGTTGAGCCATTTTTAAATAAGTTGCATAAACCATGACTCTAACTACTTCTGTATGTAGCTCTCAAAGTTAGAATTTTTTTTAAAATGAGGATATTTTCTCATATAATCACGAGAATTACATATCTATAACTCTCAAAGATTTTTAACAGATAAAAATCTTACCTTATATAAAATCCATTACCAAATGGCCTTAGTTGTCCCAATAATGTCCTTTGTAACCATTTTGTTGTGTTGAACCAAGATTCAAAGATCATACATTATAGTTAAATGCCATAACTCTTTAGTCTTATTTCAACTAAAATAGTGCCCTGTCATTAAAACAAAAACAAAAAACTCTTACAATAATGAAATTTTTGAAGAATCCAAGTTAGCTGCTTTTGTGTTATAACATTTATATTTGTCTAATCGTTGTCTTGTGATTTAATTCAAATTAAACATTCATGTTAAAAGCTTACATAGCTGGTGCTGGATCCTTCTTGGCATACCTCATGAAAAGTCATGTAACATCAGGTTATTATTGGTGATGTTTGTTTTCTCCATTGTAGGGGCTCCTTTGCCCATTGTGATTTTTAACCTCAATTTTAAACAAAATTAAACAAATATACCTAGAGTTTTGTGTTTTGTGTGTGTGTGTGTGCTTTTTTTTTTTTGAGAATTTATTAATGGTTTGGAGAAAAAAGATGACATCTTTACCATCTTAGAGTATAAATTCTGGAGATAGCCATTACTCCTTTTTCACTCATTAGGATAGTTACTGCAATGCTCTTATTCTCCCATGATTCTATCCATCCTCCATGAATTCTTGGGCATGAAACTGTGCAACACTTCTAACTTTGGAGCAAATGTAATATCTGTTGAATTTTCATACAATTATTACTTCAGGTTGGTAAAATAAAGCCCAGGATTAATTATTTATAATGTAGCAACCTTGTGTAGGAAAGGAAGTGAAAGTCACTCCATCCTGTCTGACTCTTTATAGCCCCATGGACTGTAGACTGCCAGACTCCTTTCTCCATGTCTCTTGACTGAGACGGACAGTCAACCCTCTGTCTGAGTGGGTTGCCATTTCCTTCTCCAGAGGCTCTTCCTGACCCAGAGATCATAGCCAGGTCTCCGGCATTGCAGGCAAATCCTTTACCATCTGAGACACTAGGGAAGGATAGGAAAGTATAGGAAAGTAGACACAATGCTGCAAATTGTAAATACACCCACTACACACTAAAATTTTAGCACATTTCCTAGTTCTTTACTGGGCACTAAATCTTCAGTTCAGTTCAGTCACTCAGTTGTGTCTGACTCTGCGACCCCATGGACTGCAGCACACCAGGCTTCCCTGTTCATCACCAACTCGTGGAGCCTACTCAAACTCATGTCCATTGCGTCAGTGGTGCCATCCAACCATCTCAACCTCTGCCATTCCCTTCTCCTCCCACCTTCAATCTTTCCCAGCATCAGGGTCTTTTCCAATGAGTCAGTTCTTCGCATCAGGTGGCCAAACTATTGGAGTTTCAGCTTCAGCATCAGTCCTTCCAATGAGCATTCAGGACTGATTTCCTTTAGGATGGATTGGTTGAATCTCTTTGCAGTCCAAGGGACTCTCAAGAGTCTTCTCCAACACCACAGTTCAAAAGCATCAATTCTCCGGCTCTCAGCTCTCTTTATAGTCCAACTTTCACATCCATACATGATTACTGGAAAAACCATAGCTTTGGCTAACTAGATGGACCTTTGTTGGCAAAGTAATGTCTCTGCTTTTTAATATGCTATCTAGGTTAATCATAGCTTTTCTTCCAAGGAACAAGTGTCTTTTAATTTCATGGCTGCAATCACCATCTGCAGTGATTTTGGAGCCTCCCAAAATTAAGTCTGTCACTGTTTCCTTTGTTTTCCCCATCTATTTGCCATGAAGTGCTGGGACTGGATGCCAAGATCTTAGTTTTCTGAATGTTGTTGAGATTTAAGCCAACATTGAAGTTAAATCTTAAAGATTTAAGCTAAATCTTATAACTAGCAAATCTGTTGTACCAAAAGCTTTTATAGTGGCAGTAAATAAGAAATATGAATATATGTTTTCTAAAATAGTATTCTGACCTGCTATTGGTGAAATTCCTAAGTTGTTGAACTCAAATATCTGTTTTAGGAAGAGATCATATTAGATTTTACACATTTGTTTTCTTGTCATTTTTTTCTAGGTCTACTTTAAAATCTAGAGGAATATATCAATATACCCAGGAGCTTTACCACAATTTACACTCTGACCAAAAGAACAACACATAGATATAACACACACTATTATGAATAAAATAATACAAACACAATATTATTGTTTCTGTGAATGTTTTATACTTTGCTAAGAACTTTATCAGTGCTAGGAGAAAGTGTAATGAAAAGATTGATGAAAATCTGTGTCCTTTTGGGGGGGGTTTCCTCTTGTCCATGATGATGAGGAACTATTTTCATTTTCTAATTTGGGAAGGCAGCCAAATGCCCTACTGGGTTTGCTCTTCTCTGTTCCAGAGAATTATTTGAACTCAACAGGCCAAATTGACCACATATATGTCTTCATTTGATTAGCATATTATACTGGTGGATTACTGAAACTTACTTCTTCAGCTTTAAGATTGGAAATCTATTTTGTTTAAATAAGAATAGAGACACCCTCCATACTACTTAAATTTAACTATGTTGTAGAGTGAAACAATTTTCCTGGAGGATAGGGAATATAATGAAAAATAGTACAATGACTATAAGTCAACATGAGGTCCGTGCTTTAATTACTCAACATTTCACATCTGTTGCTTGTAAACTATTACTTATTTAAAATTGTTAATTTCACCAAGATTCTGATGCTTTCCAAGTAATGCTGCTGCTGCTGCTGCTGCTAAGGCTCTTCAGTCGTGTCTGACTCTGTGAGACCCCATAGATGGCAGCCCACCAGGCTCCCCCGTCCCTGGGATTCTCCAGGCAAGAACACTGGAGTGTGTTGCCATTTCTTTCTCCAATGCATGAAAAGTGAAAGTTAAGTCACTCAGTCGTGTCCGACTCTGTGCGACCCCATAGACAGCAGCCTACCAGGCTCCTCTGTCCATGGGATTTCCAGGCAAGAGTACTGGAGTGGGTTGCCATTGCCTTCTCCATTCCAAGTAATAAACTTTGGAAAATAATACTTAATTCACTTGACTCAATTCTACCTTGAAACAGTGAAAAGTAAAATTTATTTCACTTGAGTGATATATAGCGTTGACAGACCATGGACCTTATTTCTATTTTGGGCTTCTTCTGTATCAGTAATTTATAAGCTGAACCAGATGACTTTCAAGTCTTGGGTAAGACCCTCAGTATATGAAATATATAAAAAAAATCATACATTTTGTTTTCTGGGGTATAACTAGTCAATAGGCCAATTTACTTGAGGTTCAACATCTATTTCCAATAGTAAATGGATACTACAAAAAAATCAGCTCTATGTGTCTGTTTCTCCTGTGAGGCATGAAAGGCTATATAGAAAACTAATGTGGTGATGGAGCAGACTGTTCCAGAATCTGTATGACCTGTGCTCCAGAAGAAATAGGAATCATCTGTACCATCAGAAGTGTTGACTTCTACCTGCTATGGTATCATTAAGGTATATATTGTAAAAGCAATTCATAACGAAGCACAGATAAATGTTATTACTCATATTCTCTTCTGGTAAAATTAGGTAGTGGAGACATACTGTGAGAGTTCTCTCTTTCATCCAAGTGTTTTTCTTTGGGAACCCCTTTGTTCCCTTTTCTGTGTTAGACTGATCATTTCTTTATGGAAGTACTTGGAGTTGATCATTCAGTGAAAGAAATTTGTAGGAAAGAGCATTATGAAAATGAGAAATCCCTCTGTAAAATTTTAAAAGTTAAATTTTTAATTCCCTCTATTCTATATTTTATATCTCTCAACTAAGCAGTTAATATATTACTATTTCCTTGTGGTGTTATTAATGAACTTTCTGCCCAGTATGTTCTTTCCTTCTCTCTTTATTTATAAATATGTTACAGTGTCTCTAACTGAAGGAAGAATGAATAAATCACAAGTTTGAAACATATTCCTTAGCCATGAACTTTACAGGAAACCACTGTTCACTACAGAGGCTGAAGTTTCATATTTAAAGAGCACTTTAAATCAGTGATATTTGAGTGGTACTGAATAATTTGAGCTAGTTTTTTGCAATTGTTTAATGTCTCATAAACTAACCATTACTAAAAATAATGCAATGTTCACTTCTAATTTTAAAATAATTTTTGCATGGATGTTGCTTTTAATTTAAATAACCTTTTATAAACTAACAATCTGTGCCCTAAACAACCTTTCACCCTCTTTATAACATCTCTGTTGCAGACATAAAGATAAATTTACCTTTATTAGATCAGTCTTATATAGCAATAACAGAGTATCATTTTATTTCTCTTCAAGAAAGCATGCTGATAGATTTACAGTATAGTTTGCAACTATGGTCCAAATACCAAGGGTATTTATCCTTTTCAAAGGAAATGATAGTGACTCTGTTCTGCTCTATAATCCTTGTTAAGTTATTCAACATAGGATCAAGGGCATTTCCTTAAGAAAATAAAAAGAATGTTCTCAGTTTATCAATTGTTCTATCATTAGGAGTCCAAACATTTCTTGGATCATCTTGAACACTTTTCTTGGATCATTAGGCAACCTTGTAATAGGAAGATTTAAATTTACATGTCTGAAACAATTTGTTCATAGCTGTAAGTTTACAACCATGGTATTAAAAGTTCCCTAATGGCCAGGGTATTTTCAAAATTCCCATGTGATGTATACCACTGAAGACAAGGTACTACAAAAATTCCTACAGATGGCTGCTTAATGTGTAAATTAATCTGACTCAGTAAGGATCATGCCAGTGACTGGCAGCTATAATTATAGATCAAAATAAAATCTTGCTCTACAAATTTGTTCAACTAGAGAACTGTAACATATACACAAGTTTATTAAATACTTTAATTATTTACTGTCAGAATTTGTGACATGTGTGCTTCAACTTGCAAACACTAATAGGAATGATATTGTACCATGTTACTAGCATAAAACAAGCAAGGTAGTTAAAACACACACACACACACAGGAAAGACACACTGCAAAACAACAAAACCAAACATCCATCTCCAAATACAATGGATTTTCAAAGAAAAGGAATCAAATAGCAAACTGGTCAGCATGGGCATGTTGAAGGATCCAATTAAATATCAAGCTGATACTTTTTCACATTTTTATAACTTAAAATTAAAATCTAAGTTATCCCAATCAAGCCCTTATTAACTAAGTTGCACTAAGAGGTCTGTTCAGACTTCAAGGTAACAGCTGAAAGTTTGTTTAAGACAAGCATATTTACACTTAATGAGATTCATATGAATTTTCAGCTTTTATTTGAAGAGTTTAGGAAAGCACTAACCTTGAAAAGCACATCTGTTCTTGTTACTAGTCCTGGAAAACAGTTCCCTTCCTCTTATTAACTGTAAGAAACAGAATTCTCTGGGAAAAACACAGGGCAATTGACAAAGAATCTTTTTTTTTTTTTCTTTTGCAGGGCTAAGCTTTAATCCTGTTCTTACTCAATTAAAGTAAACCTGAATTAAACTAATCTGAAGTTCTCATTCACTTACAATAATGGAAGAAGAGGTAGAGTAAGATGAGATCTCCTATTATAATTTCAAAGTGACTAATATTTCCCTTGATGATAGCATGTTTTAAAAGTATTCATGAGCCAAGCTCTCTGCCCAATAATGTGTAGTGCAGCCTTCTCTCTTTACATGATGCCACTCTGTCAATGGAGAGATGATTAAACTATGTACATCTTTCTTCACATTCATTAAGAAGCTGTGTAGCATAATGTACGGGACACAAGGCAGGAAGTCAGGACCTTGGTTTATGCAAGAATAAGTGACTGTCAGCAAAGCACTTAACCTCTGTGAACCCCAGTTGCCTCATCTATAAAATGAGAGGCTTGGCCAGACGGCATCTAAGGTGTCTCTTTCACTTCAATAGTTCTTTCATTCTATAAAGCAATGTATATACAAACAAGTGAACTGATTCCTTTCTTTAGATAATTCTGGCCATTCAACACTGCTCATCTCAATGATATAAATGTTTCAAGCAAAATATTTTGCCTCAATTTTCCATTTCACTTGAAAGACAAGAGGAAAAGTGAAAAAGTTGGCTTAAAACTCAACATTCAGAAAACTAAGATCGTGGAATCCGGTCCCTTCACTTCATGGCAAATAGATGGGGAAACAGTAGAAACAGTGGCTGACTATTTTTTTGGGCTCCAAAATCACTGCAGATGGTGACTGCAGCCATGAATTATAAGACCCTTACACCTTGGAAGGAAAGTTATGGCCAACCTAGACAGCATGTTAAAAAGCAGAGACATTACTTTGTCAACAAAGGTCTGTCTAGTCAAGGCTATGGTTTTTCCAGTGGTCATGATGGATGTGAGAGCTGGACTGTGAAGAAAGCTGAGTGCCAAAGAATTGATGCTTTTGAACTGTGGTGTTGAAGAAGACTCTTGAGAGTCCTTTGGACTGCAAGGAGATCCAACCAGTCCATTCTAAAGGAGATCAGTCCTGGGTGATCATTGGAAGGACTGATGTTGAAGCTGAAACTCCAATATTTTAGCCACCTGATGCTCAGAACTGACTCACTTGAAAAGACCCTGATGCTGGGAAAGATTGAAGGCAGGAGGAGAAGAGGACTACAGAGGATAAGATGGTTGGATGGCATCACCGACTCAATGGACATGGGTTTGGGAAGACTCCGGCAGTTGGTGATGGACAGGGAGGCCTGGCATGCTGCTGTTCATGGGGTCGCAAAGAGTTAGACATGACCAAGTGACTGAACTGAACTGAACTGAAAGACACAAAAAGCCTGACATCTAAATAGAAGAGGTATGTGCCTACATAGTGTGCTTTGAGACATCCTTAAAACCTATAAATCACTAAAGACTTAAAATTTTTCAGCTTTAGAATCACTCTTTCATGTATCAGTTCAGTTCAGTTCAGTCGCTCAGTTGTGTCCAATGGGGCACCATCATGCCTCAATCCCTCCCAGCATCAGAGTCTTTTCCAATGAGTCAACTCTTCGCATGAGGTAGCCAAAGTACTGGAGTTTCAGCTTTAGCATCATTCCTTCCAAAGAAATCCCAGGGCTGATCTCCTTCAGAATGGACTGGTTGGATCTCCTTGCAGTCCAAGGGACTCTCAAGAGTCTTCTCCAACACCACAGTTCAAAAGCATCAATTCTTCGGTGCTCAGCCTTCTTCACAGTCCAACTCTCACATCCATACATGACCACAGGAAAAACCATAGCCTTGACTAGACGGACCTTTGTTGGCAGAGTAGTGTCTCTGCTTTTGAATATGCTGTCTAGGTTGGTCATAACTTTCCTTCTAAGGAGTAAGCGTCTTTTAATTTCATGGCTGCAGTCACCATCTGCAGTGATTTTGGAGCCCAAAAAGATAAAGTCTGACACTGTTTCCCCATCTATTTCCCATGAAGTGATGGGACCAGATACCATGATCTTCGTTTTCTGAATGTTGAGCTTTAAGCCGACTTTTTCACTCTCCACTTTCACTTTCATCAAGAGGCTTTTTAGTTCCTCTTCACTTTCTGCAGCATTTTTCTGTAGGCATTGAACCTGAAGCTGGTCTTCTGTTGGTTTTGTCAAATTGGAAAGAAGAATGCTTATTATGAAATCAATTGTTGTTGTTGAGTTGCTTAGTTGTGTTCTACTTGCTGCGACACCATGAACTGCAGCATTCCAGACTTCCCTGTCCTTCACCATCTCCAGGAGGTTGCTCAAACTCATGTCCATTGAGTTGGTGATGCCATCAAACCATCTCATCTTCTGTCATCCCCTTATCCTCCAGCCTTCAATCTTTCCCAGCATCAGAATCTTTTCCAATGAGTTAGCTCTTTACATCAGGTGGCCAAAGTATTGGAGCTTCAGCTTCTGCCTCAGTCCTTCCAATGAATATTTAGGGTTGATTTTCTTTAGGGTTGACTGGTTTGATCTTGCTGTCCAAGGGACTCCTAAGTGTCTTCAACAGCACCACAATTCAAAGGCATCAATTCTTCAGCATTCAGCCTTTTTTATTGTCCAGCTCTCACATCCTTATATGACTACTGGAAAAACAATAGCTTTGACAATGTGTACCTTTGTAGACAAAATTATGTCTCTGCTCTTTAATAGGCTGTCTAGGTTTGTCATAGCTTTTCTTCCAAGGACCAAGTGTCTTTTAATTTCATGGCTGCAGTCACCATCCACAGTGATTTTAGAGACCAATAAATTGTCACTTTTTCCATTGTTTCCCCATCTATTTACCATGAAGTGATGGGACTGAATGCTTTGATCTTTGTTTTTTGACTGTTGAATTTTAAACCAACTTTTTCACTCTCCTCTTTCACCTTCATCAACAGGCTGTTTAATTCCACTTCACTTTCTGGCATAAGTGTGGTGTCATCTGCATAGCTGAGGTTATTGATATTTCTCCTGGTAATATTGATTCCAGCTTGTGCTTCATCCAGCTTCGCATTTCGCATGATGTACTCTGCATATAAATTAAATAAGCAGGGTGACAATATACAGCCTTGACGTACTCTTTTCCCAATTTGGAACCAGTGCATTGTTCCAAGTCTGGTTCTGACTGTTACTTCTTGAACTGTGTACAGGTTTCTCAGGAAACAGGTAATGTGGTCTAGTATTTCCTTCTCTTTAAGAATTTTCCATAGCTTGTTGTGATCTACACAGTCAAAGGAAGGTCAGTACTAAAGTGCAAATACATTTTTTTCAATCATCTAACTGGGAACCCCTGTTCTGGAGTCCAGTAGAGAGGATTTGGAGAAAGAGTTAAGATTGATCAGGGGTATTGTAATGCGGATAAATAGACATTAGTGATACTTGGCAAAGAAGCTTTAGGAACTCCATGTCTCAAAGTGTTTGAGGTATACACAAAGTGATGATATTGCAAAGAGACATGTATTATCAATGAATGTATATACTCTGAGAAAAACTTAGCTTTTCTCTGCCAATGGAATTATGTTTCCAGTCAAGTTTGTTTTATGTTCTTTAGTCATTTAATTAACACAGGGGTAGAAAACTGAAAAGTAAGCAATGTTAATGGTTTAGCAGTCAGGGGGTTTTCCAAGAAAAGCAATAAAACAAAGGAAAAAGTGGTTTGATGATTGTTACCTGACACTTGGATTTGGTATCAGGAGGGAAATAGAGATTAGCTGAGACAAAAGCAAATGACCCATCTGCTAAGTCACTTCAGTCGTGTCCGGCTCTGTGCGACCCTGTAGATGGCAGCCCACCAGGCTTCCTTGTCCCTGGGATTCTCCAGGCAAGAACACTGGAGTGGGTTGCCATTGCCTTCTCCAATGCATGAAAGGGAAAAGTGAAAGTAAAGTCACTTAGTCGTGTCTGACTCTAGCGACCCCATGGACTGCAGCCTACCAGGCTCCTCTGTCCATGGGATTTTCTAGGCAAAAGTACTGGAGTGGGGTGCCATTGCCTTCTCCGAATGACCCATCTAAAACGGGGCTATTCAGGTCTTCAGTTTCAGTTAAAGTTACCATACGACTGCTGACTCAGTGTTGCTATGTCTTCTGGGTTTTCATAAGAAGTCTTAAATCTAGACTTTTATAAGCAGTTCTCCACCCATACCCATACATCCTTTCTTGGCAGCTATTAAAACAAACAAACAAACAGGTAAAAATACTGTGTAGGTCAGACAGAACACATTTGGAGGCTGATTTTGGCCCAAAGGCTGTGGTTTTCAACTTTTGAACTGGAGCTGCTTCAAACTTATAAGTGTTTGTCCCTAAGAAGCCAACACTCCTCATTTAATGGAAAAGAAATTTGATGCCCAAGTCAGAAACTTGCCTGAAGGTACAAAGTACACAGTAGGCTATCAGAGCCTTATTTTCTGGATGTTAGGCTAGTCCTTAATTTACTGCTGGACTTCCACTAGTGAAGTTTTTTTTTTTTTTTCCAAATGATATGCACATAAGAGTATATACAACATATGCTATCAAAGTTCACTCATTAAGTCAGGTATAATAACAGATATATTATTAGAGACAATGCCAAACACTTCAAAATTTAAATGTAGGGATTTAAATATTTTTAAAACTACTATGCCACGTGCCATGCCCATGTGTTTCCATGTGTTAAATTCTGAGATATATTTGGAGGTCAATAAGTTGCTTCTTTCTAAGCCAGATAATAGTGATTTTTTTATTTTTGCTCACATTTTTCCCTCACCAGCCATTGCATGCCTGCCAAGTTGCATCAGTTGTATTAGACTTTGTGTGACCTTATGGACTGTAGCCCACAAGGCACCTCTGTCCATGGGATACTCCAAGCAAAAATACTGGAGTGAGTTGCCATGCCCTCCTCCAGGGAATCTTCTGGACCCAGGGATCAAACCCGCCTCTCTTAGGTCTTCTGCATTGGCAGGCAGGTTTTTGACCACCAGGGCCACCTGGAAAGCCCCCAGCAGCCATTGGGAGGTAGTCGATTTTTTTTTTTTTTTGCAGATTGCAATGAGACAGATAACACTGAATCTGGTTATGGCCCTGCTTTGTAGCTGCTCTGAAACCAAACAATAAGAAGAAAGAAAACATAATTTATTTAACTCACAACACATTAACAGTATCAACAACATGAAAAAAAAATCCCAACATTCTTAAAGCACTGCTATAACAAGTCTGTTGATCAATTTAGGGATATTACTCCTTAGTTTTCATTTTCTTTCATCTATTATCTATTTCATAGAATCTATATATAGCTACGGAGAAGGCAATGGCAACCCACTCCAGTACTCTTGCCTGGAGAATCCCATGGGTGGAGGAGCCTGGTAGGCTGCAGTCCATGGGGTCGCAAAGAGTCGGACACGACTGAGCGACTTCACTTTCACTTTTTCACTTTCATACATTGGAGAAGGAAATGGCAACCCACTCCAGTGTTCTTGCCTGGAGAATCCCAGGGACGGCAGAGCCTGGTGGGCTGCCATCTATGGGGTTGCACAGAGTTGGACACGACTGAAGTGACTTAGCAGCAGCAGCAGCAGCATATATAGCTAAGTGAATACTATAGGACATTGGTGACTAAATAGTTCCCCACAATTAAAAAAACACACAATTTAAAAAGTGTATGCAATTCTGTATCTATGTATATATTTATTCCACAATTATACATACATATATATATATATATATATCACCTAGCACAGGTCAGAGGACAGGGATGCAGTGCTAAGGAAGGTAGAGGAAGGTAGATATTCTCTCTTCTATCATGGATTTTATAATCTGGTGGTTGATACAAACATTAGACAATTATTAAAGTAATTGTTTAATTATAGAAAGTACTAATTAGAAAAGATAGAGCAAGGACGTAACAGAGTTTAACCATGTTCTCATGAAGGTGCGGGTTGAAAGTTTGGGTAAGGAGAGGCTTCACTGAGAAAGGGGCATTTAAGTTAAAACTGGAAGAGAAGAATGCTAGCCAGACAGAGGCCATGGCACAGCACCCTTAATAGCAATAAACCAGAGAAGTGTTCTGAACACTTGTCCCCTAATGCAGCCCTATTCAGTGTATACTCAGGTCAATCAATGGTATCCCATTCCATTATTATTCTGGGATGTAACAGAGCAAATGAGAAGACCTTTGGTCACATAGCCTGGATCTAGTTTTACTAACTGTGGAAACATGCAAGTTGCGTGAACTCTCTGAATCCTAGCTTTCTTATTTGTCAAAAGTCATAAAATGTAATTCCTTCTCCAAGTTGTTGTAGGATTAAATTAAGCCACCTAGTTCGTGGCTCAAATTGTAGATACAACAGTGGTTAGTGTCTCATATTTTCTTTCCCCCTAAAAACACATAATCCTGAAAAGGAAGATATGTGTTAAAAGATTGCTAGTAGACAGAGTTAGTGAAGCAGAGTTAGAAATTTTCAATAGAAGAGGATTTTATACTTTAAGGCAGTTTACTATAACCTTTTCCTTTCTTATTTTTACCTTTAAGAAGCAAATGATTCTGCTTCTAGAAAAACAAAAGCTGTCATTTACTCAGTGCAAGATATGCTGGGGAACTTAAGATGTTTCATTTAGTTTTTAGAAACATACACATTAGGTATATTCTAATTTCCATTTTACAGATTCAGAAACTGTTAAGCAATTTGTTCAAGGTCAAATCCTTATCAAGTAGCAGACTGAGACTTAAATTTAGGTTGCCTATATTAAAGAAAAAAAAAAATCAAAAGCCATTTTAAAACTCTGAGCTCTATCTTGGGAGTAAATATGTGTGCAGTTGTGTGAATATTACTTGAGAAAGCTAACTGAGTATTACACTTGAATTTTACATTTGAAATATAAAAAATGTTTATTCTATAAACATCAGACAGTACAATTCAAAAAATATTTTCTCAACTCAGTAGTAATGTTTCCTTAAGAAAAGGATGATATAGTTGAGTTTCAACTTTTTAGTTTTTTTTAAAAGGGGAAATGGATTTAAAAGGGGGAATGACTTTGAGAAACAATGGCATGGAGGCTTTCCTCCAAAACATGGTAGAAATTGAGTCAACAATATTTTTTATTTATTTTTGTACTGTTCTTGTCTTCTGAATTAGCAAATTCTTTGAAATATAGTAGTATCTGCAACTAAATATACTGAAGTGAAACTGACATTGATGAAAGAAATGATAAAAGACGATGAAAGAAAGACTTACTTTCCTAAATCTACATGGAAATATATATCAAGAAATATAATAAAATTTAAAATATTCACTTTAAGAGTTTTTGCTGGTTATCTTTCAAAAGGAAATGTTAAAACATAAAAGGAGTTATATATGGAAATGTACAATGATTAATTTAAAAATCATTTATAAAATTGAGTGATTGGAATCAACATACATATCCAATAATAAATATTGATTAAAATATAATCAACCCATTGAAATGAATATAAATTAGTTATTTACATTGAGATTGCTAAATATACCCCTTGAAGTAGGTAATAATATTTTTTTCTGGAGAAAACGGATATAAAAATACATGTATTAAGATTTTAATTGTGTAAACATTGAAGTATAGTAAACAGTCAATAAAATGACAATAGTTGTACTGTTGGGCTAATATATAGTCATTTAAATAACTTTTTATTTGTTTATAATGTGGACAAATTACTTTTGAAAATTTAAAACTATTTTTCTCTGCTAAGCAAGAGACATGTGTTTTGTCCATGGGTTGGGAAGATTCCCTGGAGAATGAAATGGCAACCCACTCCAGTATTCTTGCCTGGAAAATCCCATGGACAAAAGAACCTAGTGAACTACAGTCCATGGGGTCACAAAGAGTTTGACAGGACTTAGTAAATAAACAACAAGCGCAACCAAATAAAGAGCACCCAGTGAGTCTGGGATACAGAGCAAAATCTCCAAAATTGCCTGTCATTTGGTTACTGCTTCATTAAGTCACCCTTTCTCCTTTTACATGTGTCAAAACAATGATTATCACATTTGCATACATTTGTTTGTTGTCCAGTTCCTTTGTCAACCTGCTGACTAATTTAGAACTGATTCAGTGCCCTCTATTTAGTATGATTTCAATGAATTTTGTTTCATAAATGAACAAGTTACCGTATCTTAATAGTATATGATTTCTAGTATGGAAACAAGAGCTTGGAGATAAAAATTAAGTCTCCTATGAGTAGAGGAAAGTTAAATCGACAGAATATTTTGCCCTAAAAAAATACTGAATTCAGTCCATGATCATCAGTAGCTACAAACACAAGAAAAGGCAAGGGAGGGAAAAAAAAAAAAGAGAGAGAGAGACCTTATTAGCCTCCTGTTGGAAGTGTACAATATCTTCAATGAAATATTCTTGCCTAACACTGAACCTGAAGCAGATCAAGTCTTAAAATTCAATTACCAAAAATATAAAGAATGAAAAGAAATTAAGCATCATGGGGATTCAAGCACCAAATTTCAGAACATAAGAACTCTACAGGAGAAATGGCCAGTTTAAGAAATAAGTTGCAAGATGAAGAAAAGGAAGGGGAAATTGAAGATGAAAAAAGACCTAAGAGGCAAGCCAATCAAATGCAGACTTGTTTGGATCCTAATTCTATCAAAAAAACAACTAGACGAACAAAATGAAAAAGGGAAAGTTGAACTTTTTGTTTTTTGAGGATATTAGAAAAGTAATGTTAATTTTAACTACAATAACTGAATTGTGATCTCTTTGTTCCATTTTTGTCTTTTTGAGATGTATTTATGGATGGTATGATGTCTGAGTTGGTGAAAGAAGGAGGAAGGGTATAGCTGAGATATGACTAATTACGAATTCAGTCTTTTGAATTCTGTTGAATCTGGGTAATGAATATATGGGAATTTATTATACCAGTTTTTACCTTTATATGTGTTTGAAATATTCTAGCAAGAAGTTTCAAAAAATAAAATTTCAAATAATTCAAAACCACCTATCCCCCCAAATCCTAGCAACTGGGTTATTAAGGAGTCACTGATTGATCCGTCCAATCTGCTTTGCAATAAACTACTGATAAAACACTTTGCTTGCTTTGTCTATGACATGTCAATACATTTCCATCTAATGGTTATTATGTCTTTCAGTGATTCAGTTCACCTAGGAAGACTGCAGAATATACACATGAATGCATTAAATAAATAGATAACTGTTACAGAATCTCTGATCTTAATATCACAAATTTCTCTTTTTAGGAAAAAATAATTATTTGATTTCCTTGGTATTCAATTATTTGTTGTTCATTTGCCTCTCTTAGACATTCAAAGCTTATTCAAAAGATTTCCTAAATGATTTCTATAGGAAAACCATGTCTGGAGTATATTATAGAGTTAATTAGGTGAGTCAAATGGAGCACCTATATTAGCATAAAATTCAGTTAGTCATGTTTAATATATGGCTAATTGTGTTTTCTTGACACATATGAAGAAATCATTATTTAGTAAATTTGTGTTTCAGTTTTACTATAATTTACAACAGAGTCACTATACAAATGGTGTCAACCTTTGCAGTTTAGTTTTATGTGTCAGCTTGGCTGGGCTTCCCTGATAGTTCACATGGTAAAGAATTTTCCTGCAATGCAGGAGACCAGGTTTGATCCTAGGGTTGGGAAGATCCCCTGGAGAAGGGCTACCCACTCCAGTATTCTTGCCTGGAAAATTCCATGGATAGAAGAGCCTGGTGGGCTACAGTCCATGGAGTTCTTAAAGAGTCGAGCATCGCTGAGTGAATAATACTTTAGGCTGGGCCACAGTATCCAGATATGTGGTACATTACTCTGGATGTTTCTGTGAGAATGTTTTTAAGGGAGATTTACATTAAATTGATGGACTTCTGAGTAAAGCCAATCACACTCCATAAAGTGAGTGGGTCTCATTCAATCAGTTGAAGGCATGAATAGAACAAAAGAATAACCTCCTCCAAGTAAGAGGGGATTCTAAAGAAGACAGTCTTTGGACTTAAAACATCAGCTCTTTCCTGGAACTTCAACCAGCCAGTCCAACCTGCAGATTTTGGACTTGTTAGCCTCTACATTCACATTAGCTAATTTATTAAAATCAATCTCTTTATTTATATATTTAGAAATATATACATATATATGTATATATATATTATATTATATGCTGGGAAAGATTGAAGGTGTGAGACGAAGGGGACAACAGAAGGTGAGATGGTTGGATGGCACCACCGACTCAATGAAAATGAGTTTGGGTAAACTCCAGGAGTTGGTGATGGACAGGGAAGCCTGGCGTGCTGCAGTCCATGGGGTTGCAAAGAGTCAGACATGACTGAGCAACTGAACTGAACTGATCCAAACCTATTGGTCCCCTTTCTCTGGAGATTCTTGATGAACATCAAGAATCCTCATCCTCAGACAAAATGTTAAGACAGTGAAAGTTATAGTTCAAGATTAAACATAAAACATTTTCACAATAGGAATTGGTAAGATAATAATGGTAGATTGTAGCAGCTACAAATTAGGGAGTTCCTACCTTACCTTTATATTTAAATAATCTTACTTCTCCAACTTGTCTGAAATATTACAGTGCCCTATGATTATTATTTAGTGTACATATATTTATTTTTGTTGAGTTGATTTTTTTTATCATTCTTTTTAAAGCATATCACATCTTGTCTCTCTATGAATTGTTCAAAATACTTACATTTTTATTTTCTTTTAAGATATGTAATACTAAAGACTAAAGCAGGAAAGGCTCAATAGCTCACAATTGTCTAATTTTAATGGATTGCATTTTATGAGTCAATCTAAGCATTTAAAGAGTAGAATCTGTACAAATGCCTGATATATCAAGGCTATCTTAGATCAGACTGCTATAGACTGAATGATTTAAAGAACAAACATCTCTTTCTCACAGTTCTACAGGCTAGGAAGTCCAAGATCCAGGGGCTGATAGATTGGGTGTCTATGAGGATCTTGTTCCTTATTTGCAGATGACCTTTTTGTAATGTGTTCACATTACCCGTCATGGGGGAGGAGAAGAAGAGGGAAGGGAGAGAACTTTAAATAGCATCATACTGGAGTGTGCATGTGCACCAAACTCCTCTGTCCATGGGATTTTCCAGGCAAGAATACTGGAGTGGGTTGCCATTCCTTCTTCTAGGGGATCTTCCTGACCCAGAAATGGAACCCACATCTCTTGCATCTCCTACATTGGCAAATGGATTATTTATCTCTACGACATCTGGGAAGCCCATCACTATGGAGATGAGGGCTTCAACCTATGAATTTGGGGAGAACAAAATTCAGTCCATAGGAAAGGCAAATAAAAAATATAAGCAATAAAATAGGTCAATAACCTAAATTTCAAATATATATTAATTATAATAAACTTGTACCTCTTAAAACACTAATGATTATCAAGGTGGTTTATATAGGTAACAATTCAAAACACACACATGCACACACACACACACACCACACACATGAAAGAGAGCCTTTACCCAACAATGCTGGCTTACCAATCTCAGACTTCTGGCATCCAGAACTGTGAGAGATAAGTTTCTGATATTTATAAGCTTCTGAGTCTGTTTATAACAGCCCAAATGGACTTATTATTACCACTTTCTTTCTCTTATGAGAAAAAGTTCTACTCTATCTAACATATTGTTACCTGGGCTCCTGACACTACCCATTCCCTTAGGGTTTCTTAGCTTAAGTTCTTTTTCCCCAAAAGTGAGTTGCCTTCATAAGTGGAATTCTGGAGTGGTTAACACAGTAATTAGATTTCCCCTCATTACTTAAATAGTGATAATACTACTTATCTCATAGGATTTTTGTATTTTTTGATGAGGTGATGTTTACCGTGAAATTAGTATCATGATTGTGATAGAGTGGGTCCTAAGTACACGTTAATTTTTTTTTTCTGTTAATGTTATTACTATAAAATAAATGTGACTACATAGAATGGGAGGTTTTATGGTGAAAGTTAGAGAGGAAAGAAAAAAGTGAGAGCTGAGAGAATGCAAAACTGTGTATTATGCAATATCTGGTTTTAACTACTCAAGTAAAGGAAGATTGTGTGCATCTCAGGTCCTTGTCTTTGAAACAGAAATATAATTCATTATTATTTCTTAGTACAATTGAGAGAATAATGTTTTTAATATGACTAAAATTATAAAAGAGGGATGGATGCTATGTATGACAGAAATAAATATATTATTTTCAAGGTGTCCATTACAGGATTTGGAGAAATTTTTGGATATATGGATAAAAGCCTCAACTGGTCCATCAATAAAATAATTGTATTAAGTGTAATATATTCAAATCATTTTACTCAAATAACAAATAAACAGAAGCTACTTCTCTCCTTTTCACATTCCTTCTCATCCTTCCTTCCTCTCTTCATTCCTTTCTGCTCTACCTCCGCCACAATTTTGCTAGGAAATGTGTGAGTCCTACATGCCAATCAATGATAGGCATCAGGGATAGGATACACATGTGACTAGCTCTGTCTCTGTGCTCAAAGTGCTTGCAATCTAGAGGTGAATATATGCAAGAGAAAATAATCAATCCGAGGATGAGAATTACTGGAGAACTATATTGTCACCCTGTTTATTTAACTTATATGCAAAGTACATCATGAGAAACTCTGGACTGGAAGAAACACAAGCTGGAATCAAGATTGCCGGGAGAAATATCAATAACCTCAGATATGCAGATGACACCACCCTTATGGCAGAAAGTGAAGAGGAACTAAAAAGCCTCTTGATGAAGGTGAAAGTGGAGAGTGAAAAAGTTGGCTTAAAGCTCAACATTCAGAAAACGAAGATCATGGCATCTGGTCCCTTCACTTCATGGGAAATAGATGGGGAAACAGTGTCAGACTTTATTTTTCTGGGGTCCAAAATCACTGTGGATGGTGACTGCAGCCATGAAATTAGAAGACGCTTACTCCTTAGAAGGAAAGTTATGACCAACTTAGATAGCATATTCAAAAGCAGAAACATTACTTTGCCAACAAAGGTCCGTCTAGTCAAGGCTATGGTTTTTCCTGTGGTCATGTATGGATGTGAGAGTTGGACTGTGAAGAAGGCTGAGTGCCGAAGAATTGATGCTTTTGAACTGTGGTGTTGGAGAAGACTCTTGAGAGTCCCTTGGACTGCAAGGAGATCCAACCAGTCCATTCTAAAGGAGATCAGCCCTGGGATTTCTTTGTAAGGAATGATGCTGAAGCTGAAACGCCAGTACTTTGGCCACCTCATGTGAAGAGTTGACTCATTGGAAAAGACTCTGATGCTGGGAGGGATTGGGGGCAAGAGGAGAAGGGGACGACAGAGGATGAGATGGCTGGATGGCATCACTGACTCGATGGACATGCGTCTGAGTGAACTCCGGGAGTTGGTGATGGACAGGGGGGCCTGGCGTGCTGCAATTCATGGGGTCGCAAAGAGTCGGACATGACTGAGCAACTGATCTGATCTGATGGCTACAATGCTGAAATAGCCCAGGAAAAGCACCCTGAATTAGAAGTTATAAACACAGTCCTTCAAATTGATGACGTTGAGCTCTCATGGTGGCGAAATTAGCAAGGTTGAGTAGAATAAGAAGCAAGAAGGGTTTTCCAAGCAGAAGGGACTATCTGATAAATGGCCCATGTTGATTGAAAATTTGCATTCTTGCCTGGAAAATCCCATGGACGGAGGGGCCTGGTGGGCTGCAGTCCATGGGGTCGCACAGAGTCGGACACGACTGAAGCGACTTAGCAGCAGCAGAGTTGTGCTAAATTTTATTTAGGGCAAAATAAGAACTATGGCCTGGGAAACAGCCTCTCAGATACTTCCAAGGAACTGCCTTGAAGAGTTGGGTCAGGGTGGGGGGGTGTCAGTATATACGTGGTTTTGTTGAAGGGAAATACATGTACAGGTACACATTTTGGCAGAGGGTTACTGCTAGTAATGACAGCGTCGCTGCCAGTTAGGAGGAACAGATGCCTCTGTTAATGATTTTGGTGCTGTTCTAGATATGAGAAGATGTAAGAAATTAGGCTTATAACATCTTCTCCTGAAATATCTAAGTATCTGAAACCGAATTTGCTAGCTTTTCCCAGAGCACAGAATGCCTCATTCCTGATCTCCATCCTAAAATAATGGAGGGTGTGTTGAAGGTCAGCAACTGCAGCTGCTAGTGACTTAATCTTAGTAGAGTTAGATTGCAAGTAACCATTTTTACTAGGTGCCCTAAGTCAGGAGAATGCCTTTTGCAACAGGAAAGGTATAAAAAGGTGCAATGTTATAGGCTGATTTAATGACTATGAGTGAAAGGAAAGATTTAATGCTAGAAAATTGAGAAAGGGCCAACTCTTGAAAGAACTCACATATTGCACAAATGAGTTTAGAATTTATCTTACAAGTAATGAGTATTAAAAGAAATATTTAAGGAGTATGTCATACCTTGATTTGTACTCCTGAAAGATTATTTTGGTTGTATAATAGAGAAATTATTAGAAGAAAACAAAACTAGAAGCCAGAAAGAATTATTAGCTGCTAACGCAGTAATCAAGATAAGAAATGATGAGAGATTACATCTAAATGGGAAATTTAAATGGTGAAAATTGAAAAGGAAGATGAAGCCTCCCTCTAGTTTCTAAGCTGGGTATTGTTTTCACTGGGAGTTTACAATACTATTCACTGGTATCAGAGAAGAAAAAAGCAGGAGAGAAAAATGCATGAAGGGGAAAATAACGATGTATTTTTTGGACAATTTGAATTTAAGAACTAATTATAGTGGCCTAGGGTACAGGTAAATATATGATTATGAAGTGGATTTAGAGTCTTTGATCTCACCCAACCTATGCTATTTGTGGATTTCCCTCTTCTTCTGATCAATCACAAATACTTATTGACTGTTACGTATGAAGTACTTTGCTGTGAGTCACTTCCAATGGAAGTGAATGTAGTGACCTGATATTAGTGTCATGATCTAAACATTAGAGGACTGAAGTATACTGATCATGCTCCCACAGAAGACAACATAAAATATACGCATAATAAAAACAGGGAACTCTGCTCAATATTCTGTAATACCCTAAATAGGAAAATAATTTGAAAAAAGAATGGAAAAAAATATTGGCAAGTTAAATATTGATTTCAGGCAGTAAGATTTATTTGCTCCAGTTTCAAATGTATTTTGAAAATACATTTTTTCATTTCTAACACTATGTACATGCTTCCCAGGTGTATATAACCTGATGGTCTATAATATGATACAATAAAATACTAATTAGTTGAGGTTGGTATTTATTTAAATTTTATCATTGTTTCATGAATGCATCTGAGAAAATATGCTTTATTATATTCCTTGCTGCAAAGTGCTATATATTCATCAGCTAAATTATGTTATTAATTGCATTGTTTAAATACTTTTTATTAAATTTGACTAATTTAATAATAACCAAAATTTATCTTAAAATGTGCCCATTTTACTGATATACTTGGAAAATTAGCCTGTTTCTGTTGTTTTTCCCCTCACGATATATTTGGAGTCACTGACAATAACTTTGCTTTTCTTTAGACATTATTATTATTATTGTCTTAAAGTCTAATATATCTGATATTGACAGAGCTATATCATCTTTATTTTGTTTAGTATTGTCCTGATACCACTTTTCTATAACCTGGTTTTTTAATATTTCTGAGTGCTATATTCATGTGTCTCTTGTAAAGATCATATAAGATTTTAAAAAATTATTCTGACTAGTTTGAGATGAGTATGTTTAGTCTGTTTATATTTTATTGTGATTACTAATAGATTTGGGTTTGTTTCTACCATCCAATTTGGTTTATTAAATTAGTTTCACATTTTCAATGCTTTTATTTTTCTCTTTTCATAGCTTTGTTAATTCTGTGTTTCCCTGATGCTTTGGAATTTATGCACTTAATTCTTTTCAATTCTTTAATTGGCTTCTCTTTGTAATTTGATAAGCATCCTTAAATTTATACATTTAAATTAATAAAAATCTCTAAGTGTTCTTGGGAATTCTGACCACTCTTTGTCTCGAGTACCATTGTTTATGGGGGCTTCCTATGTGGCTGCTGCTGCTGCTAAGTCGCTTTAGTCGTGTCTGACCCTGTGCAACCCCATAGACAGCAGTCCACCAGACTCCCCCATCCCCGGGATTCTCCAGGCAAGAACACTGAAGTGGGTTGCCATTTCCTTCTCCAATGCAGGAAAGTGAAAAGTGAAAGTGAAGATGTTCAGGCGTGTCCAACTATTAGCGACGCCATGGACTGCAGCCTTCCAGGCTCCTCCATCCAGGGGATTGTCCAGGCAAGACTACCAGAGTGGGGTGCCATTGCCTTCTCCGTCCTATGTGGCACTAGTGGTAAAGAAAGTGTGACGTGTTAGTCACTCAGTTATGTACTACTGTTTTGCGACCCAATGGACTGTAGCCCACCAGGCTCCTCTGTCCATGAAATTCTTCAGGCAAGAATATTGCAATGGGTTGCTGAATCTGCCTGCAAATGCAAGAATTCAAGAGACTTAGTTTCCATCCCTGGGTCAGGAATATCCCTTGTAGGAAGTCACGGCAACACATTCCTGTATTCTGGCTTGGATAATCCCATGGACAGAGGGCCTGCTGGGCTACAGTCCATATGGTCGCACAGAGTTGGACATGGTTGACGTGACTGATCATGCACACACCATTATTTCTGGCATTTTAATTTTAGTATATTAAAAAAAATCTTCAAATTAGGCATTCCTACTGCTTACTCATCTCACATGCTAGTAAATTAATGCTCAAAATTCCCTAAGCCAGTCATCAATAGTACATGAACTGTGAACCTCCAGATGTTCAAGCTGAATTTAGAAAAGGAAGAGGAACCAAAGATCAAATTGCCAACATTTTGGATCATCAAAAGAGTTCCAGAAAAACATCTACTTCTGCTTTATTGACTATGCCAAAGCCTTTGACTGTGTGGATCACAACAAACTGTGGAAAATTCTTCAAGAGATGGGAATACCAGACCACCTGACCTGCCTCTTGAGAAACCTATATGCAGGTCAGGAAGCAAGAGTTAGAACTGGACATGCAAGAACAGACTGGTTTCAAATAGGAAAAGGAGTGCATCAAGGCTGTATATCATCACCCTGCTTATTCAACTTCTATGCAGAGTGGTATTGAAATTTTTAAATACTGCTGTTGTGAATTATAAATCTTCAACATTAAAATTGGCTCATGAATAAGATATGTAAAAGAAAGGAATGGGAAATAATACTAAAAAGGCAGGTTCATGGGGCAAAAACTAACATTAGACTAAGGATGTATGATTTTTATTTTATAAGAGGCAATAAGCAAAGTGGGCAGGTAGTGGTATTTGGCATTATTTGAGACAAAAATTGCATGATCAATGCTCTCGTGAATTTGGATAGGATTTATAAACTATTATGCTTAGTCACTCAGTCATGTCCAACTCTTTGTGACCTCATGGACTGTAGCCCAGCAGGCTCCTCTGTCCATGAGATTCTCTAGGCAAGAATACTGGAGTGGGTTGCCATGCCCTCCTCCAGGGAATATTCCCAACCTAGGTATCGAATCCAGGTCTCCCACATTGCAGGTGGATTCTTTACAATCTTAGCCACCAGGGAAGCCCAAGAACACAGGAATGGGTAGCCTAACCTTTCTCCAGGGGAAATTCCCGACCCAGGAATCCAACCTGGTTATCCTGCATTGCCAGGTAGATTCTTTACCAGCTGAGCTAGCTGGGATTGGTTGGTAGAGAGATGGAGTGGAGTAAATATTTTATTAGTCATATTATTCTAGAAGTATCTGATGACTGAAGGATTATTTTTAGTAGAAAAAAATTGATTAAGTTGGGGTTTTGCCAGGAAGACAGAAATCTCCCTAGGTGTTTCAAGCTGGGAGGAATTAAAAACAGGGGAATAGAAGTTAATAAAACTATTGAAATGACTGGAAAAACAGACCATGGAAAACATTTTAAAGTTCAGAAAATCAGATAATATAATAGCTGGAAAGAATCTGAAAGCACTTCCTTCTTAAAAATGCAAGAAGTACCAAAATGAAAGAACATTAAAAATGGGAAACAGCTGTTTTGATATGTCTATTTTTTTGTTGCATTTGTGAGTATTCATTACAGTTTAGACACAGCATTACAGGTTAGTTGCTAAAATCAAACATTCTGGAGATGACGTTCTATCAGGTCACACTAAGTAATAGTTCAGTTGTATCAGAGTAGAACCCACCTCAATATGTTAAGTCAAATATGTAGGAAACACAAGGTTTCACAAATCTAATAAGATATATTTATTCACTGACACACCCAAAAGCACACAGCTCAATCCTTGCCTAACTGTTATGCAAATAGACACACCATCTAAGTGCACCACAAAAAGCAAAATTGCTAAATATTTGATTTTCATAGTCAAGCTCTTATTGGTCTTTTAAATCAATCTGCTGTCCATTTTCACTGTTGGCCTGTTATAGGCAGTCTCCTTTAAGATTATTTACTAAGAATTATTAAGAGAGGAAATTTTGAGAGAAAATGTAATTTACTTGCTCAATTTAGGGTTTTAAGAAATCTTGATTTAAACAGATACTAAAAAATATATATATTTCGATTAAGTTTTTAAGTTGCATATAGGATTAAACTCCATTTCTACACTAAATAATGTATAATGACTTTCATTTTATATTACTATTTATTATACCCTTTTTCAACAATATACACTGGACAAGTTAACTAACATTTAAAGTTGAAAAATAAATTGAATATTAAATCAGTTCAGTTCAGTTTAGTCGCTCAGCCGTGTCCGACTCTTTGCGACCCCATGAATAGCAGCATGCCAGGCTGCCCTGTCCATCACCAACTCCCAGAGTTCACCCAGACTCACATCCATCGAGTCAGTGATGCCATCCAGCCATCTCATCCTCTGTTGTCCCTTTCTCCTCCTGACCCCAATCCCTCCCAGCATCAGAGTCTTTTCCAATGAGTCAACTCTTTGCATGAGGTGGCCAAAGTACTGGAGTTTCAACTTTAGCATCATTCCTTCCAAGGAAATCCCAGGGCTGATCTCCTTCAGAATGGACTGGTTGGATCTCCTTGCAGTCCAAGGGACTCTCAAGAGTCTTCTCCAACACCACAGTTCAAAAGCATCAATTCTTCGGCACTCAGCTTTCTTCACAGTCCAATTCTCACATCCATACATGACCACAGGAAAAACCACAGCCTTGACTAGACAGACCTTTGTTGGCAAAGTAATGTCTCTGCTTTTGAATATGCTATCTAGGTTGGTCATAACTTTCTTTCCAAGGAGTAAGCGTCTTTTAATTTCATGGCTGCAGTCACCATCTGCAGTGATTTTGGGGCCCCCAAAAATAAAGTCTGACACTGTGAATATTAAATGGACATCTATAAATGTTGAAATAAAAATATTTTTTTTCTGTTTTAGCATATTTTCTAAATATATGTTTAAATCTGATTGCTACAGAGCTGGTTTATAAACTCAAGTGTATAGCCTATATCTAAATTGTACCTCTTTATGTTTATACATTTTATATAGAGAAAATTGGATGTAAACTAATTGAGGGCAAGAAAAAAGAAAAAAATAAAAAATAAATCAATAGTAAGATGCCTGCATACCAGAGACCATTTCTGCAACATCTCTTGATTTCTCTTTCTCTCACCTCTTATTTTCAGTAATCCTTGCAATCTCAAGTAATTGCAAAATGATAATATCCACTTCATTATCTGTCTGACTGAATGACCTCAATTTATAACAGCATCCAAATTTGCCCTTCATACAACTTTTTTTGAGAGATGCAAGATGAACATTTCTCTTTATAGGTTAATGCAAGTGGTTTATACAAAGGGAGATTTACAAGTCCTCAAAGAAACCCATTAAAGAGGTTCAGGGATGTTACACTGCAGCTTCCTTCAATCACTGAATTTCCATTGACAACCATTACTATGACTAGTTTTTAAAATGTCTCATGCATCCCCAGAGACCTTCTAAGATACTTAATAAATGAGTTAAATAATGGTTAGAATGTTTTAACTAAATAAATACCTGAGAGATGCTCTTTATCCAATGGTAGAAACCTACAACTCTAGCTCCAGAGTGCAAAATAAGCCAAATTTCCCATTAGCCTTAACACTTTCTTTTTTTTTTTTCAGAGTTTTCATTAAAATGAATGCCTTAAAATATAAATCTTGAAGCTCTCAGCTCTAAGGTTTGCAGAAATGATTCTTTATTAATAGGAGATCAAGGGAGGTTATTATTCATATTATACAATACGAATCATGCTGTCACAAGGGCTTTTGAAGTTTAGTTATATTTTTATACTCCTGCTTATGCTCTTAAAAACACTAGGTTCCCAACAGCATGTAGAGAATATTGCACAGTATATTTCTTAGAGCTACATATATTATTTTTCTTTCACAAAAAATAATGCTCTTATTATATCTGCTTTCTTTCATAAGGGGCTACTGACACTACATATTTTCAGAGCACACTTACATTGAAAAATGAGAGAAAACAGAGATTATCATATACATTTACAGTTTTCAATGCTTCAGTGTTTCATCTTTCAAAGTTGGTATAGTGATACTTAGGAAAAGTCATTCCAGATATTATCTTGTGTGTCTAAAATAAAAACAAAAACAAACTATATACATATATATAATTAAATATATTATTATAAATTATATATAAATATGCATAAAATACATATTATCTTTCAGAAGGAACTTATCTAGTATGTATCAATACAATTTAGGGAATGGAAGAGAAATAAATAAATTTTTAAATTTAACTTTGGGGCAGAAATTCTTACACCTGATATCTCTACTTCATTAAAACTCTTCTTTCACATGTTAAACCTGTCAAAGGGCAGTCAGAAGTCAGTACTGACTGTAGCTGTGAGTTAAACATCTTAGTTAACGTCCTTGGAGATTTTAGTTTTCTTTAGGAAAGTATGATACCCGGGAATTATTTTGACTTGCTCTTGTATAAATGACAGATGTCTTGCCAAGTTATTATCAGTACCTGCAAGATTCTCTAGAGGCACAGGCAAAAGTTAATATTTATTGAAAAGCAATCCAGTTAACTTTTCTGAATATACAGAAGAAACAGGGTCATTGCTTGCCTACATTCAAAAGGCTATAAACAGTGGTTAGAAGCCAGAGGCAAAAGTTCCAAGCCTTCTCCTCAGAATATTTTCAAAGACTTTACATTTCATTTTCTTGAAGGTGGAAAGCAGTTCCCCAAAATCAGTTATTCTTTTTAAATACCAATTTTAATTAGTGTCTCCTTTCATCCAAAGATTCCAAGGAAAGAGAAAGCAATATCAAAAACTCTTATTTCTTATACCTTACCAGTGTCAGGGAACATTTGATAAAATTTGTGAGCAAATGGTAGAGCAGCAAACTGAAGTAAAGATGAAATGGACATTTTTAATTAAGGTATTTAAAACAACTTTTAAAACAAAAATTCAAGCTTTAAAAACTTCCTGGAAATCTGTCCAAGTATGTCAGAAAGAGTTGACAATGTGCTTCTAGACGACATAGAACTACAGTCAGATCATAAAGGCACATTTCATTTTAATATATTTATTTCACATTGGTTATCTTCATATGCAATGGTAAGGTATCACTTTCAGGTCAATATGTAGTAGTTTCATGTTTTCTGTACTGTTTTTGCCTTATCTTAGGTGCAATTGTACTTGTCAGCACTGTTGGTAATTCCATCTGTTTACTAATTGAGTCTCAGAGTCTCCCATTTCTAAAAGTCTTTCTGTGTGACATGAAACTCATACTCTCTGAGATGCTACATATTTTGGAATATTGGCCATCAACGAAAATGCCAGCAGGAATCAGAGGAGGGATTATGATCGATTAGAGTACATGGTCTGTGCCCGTTACCAATGTATTTACGTCTCAGCTCTACATCCATCCTTTGTTCTAGAAAGAAGGATGGTTCTCATTATCTCCTTTGCCAACTGGCATGATGCTAAACTTTATAGGAGGGGGCACTGAAGGAACACTGTGAGAGGAAGAGGTATCTCTTTCAGGTTCCAGTGTGGAAATTTTTTTCTTGCTTCTGCAGTGTGACAGCCAGCAGTATGCAGGAACTCAATGAAATCCATTCTCCAACAAGCTTTTTTCTGGCAGCCCACTGGGCAGCTTTCTAGTGGGTCTTGCTGGCAGTCCTGCAGGCAGTTTATTTTGTTTCCAGTCCCTTTTTTGGCACTTCAGTAAACTTCTTCCCCACACGGTATGCCATGGTCATACCCTCCCCAATGAAAAATCGTGAGGAAGTAAGGGTGCTCTTGTCCAGATTAGTTTCTCCTCTTGGTAAAATCTGCCTCAGTCCCCAGTCAATGATTGATTCATATGACTGTTATATTTTTTTTATCATTTTATCGAAGTATAGTTGATTTGCAATGTTGTGTTAGTTTTATGTGTATGACCCAGTGATTCAGTTATATATATACACATGTATATTTATTCTATTTCAGATTCTTTTCCCATATAGCTTATTACAGAATATTGAGTAGAGTTCCCTGTGCTATACAGTAGGTCCTTATTGGTTATCAGTTTTATATAAAGCAGTGTGTGTATGTTAATTCCAAACTCCTAATTTATCCCCCTACAGTGTTTCCTCTTTGATAACCATAAATTTGTTTTCTTTTTTAAAAAAACTATTTTTTGTTTTATTATTATTATGTAACCATAAATTTGTTTTCAAAGTCTGTCTGTTTCTGTTTTGTAAGTTCCTTTGTATCATTTTTTCAGACCTAATTAAACTTAAACACCTTTGAATGCTATTCTTATATGCTTTAGATTTATCTTTGCCCCTTAGTAATGTACCCTTGCCTAGTTAATAATTTTTATATCAATTTTTTCCTGTGTGAAGAACAGTATAACTCCTCTCTCCTGACTCACCCCTGAATGATACACTTCCTATTAACTCCAACTGACAATTGCTTGGTGGACTGCATGTTATTAGATATTCTGATTTTCATGGGAGCTGGGATGTTTTCTGTGGAATCTTTTAATGGTATATTTTGGAAACATTTAAAAATCACAGTATGCACAAAACATTTTGTAAATTTGACAATTTTCTAATCTTACTAAAGACAAATGAGGAAGCATATAGGTGAATGTAGAATCGTAGAACAGGTAGAAGAGAGTAAATGACATCCCCCAAAAATGGCCCATTAAAGCAGAGGGATTGGGAGGATCTGGCTTTTTAAGATGATTTCAGGAGCAAGTTAGAAAGAAGAAAGTTTTCTCTCATACACACAAAAAATTATTGCCACTAGAAATACTGTTAAGGAGTTCCACAAAATGTGTGTGTACACACACACACACACACACCCACACACAATACTAAAACGTATATGGAATTGAGTTGTCATTTGAGACTTGAATTACCCATGAAAATGGAAATGAATTCTCATTTCACTTTAACATGAGAAAAATCTTGAGGCTGCCTAGTTTTTAAAGGGCAAATTGGCACTTTTTTTTTTTTTTTTTTTTTTTGCAGCTAAGAGTTTTAAAGATTGGGAAGATCTAGAAGGGAAAAAAAGTACAAGCAATTTAAAAAATATATCTATTATTTTTGAACCATTTCAAATAAATGTGATATGATTTTGTCACTTTACAGTGATATAATTGAATATGCAGGAATGCAAGTCAGTTGCAAGGGTTTGTACTATTTTTAGATTTTCTCTTCCTTTGCATTAAAAACAGAATAAAAGAGACAGTAAATTGAATAGTCTCGCTAATCCGGATACTGGCCACTCAACCTAGGCATAATGGTTAACTAACAGAGACATGACATTTGAGCAGTTTAGCATGCAGAAGCATAGGGTCAGTGCATCTTTATTTTTCATCTAGGCAGCTGGGCAGAAAATTAATTAATTTAACTCCATCTGTCTCTATCTTTTCTCATCAGGTTTTTGAGGAAACATAATATTTTTGCAACATGTATATACTCCTTTGGCTTTTTAAAAGTGTAAGGATTATCCTAATGCAAAGATATGATGAAAAATATTATATGTCATATCAGAAGGTTTGGGTATTTTCTCCTAAGGCTTGATTTGTATTATCTCTTCAAAGGTAACATAGATATGCTGCTAAGAAAATTTTATTTTCATGATGCAATATGAACAACATCAATAGTAATTTGCAAAACAATTTAAAAAGTTTAATAATAAATATGTAACTGGGACTTCTTATGGAAAAGGCAGCATGAAGCATATAACCATTAAAAAGATAAGGCCCCTGCATTCAAAGAGCTCTCTGCTTACTGGGGTTAACTAATACATGTCTGACAAATTTTAACTCTTATTTAGATTGTGGTAAGTATATAAGAGAGAAATATGCAAACTGCTAGGCAAAAGTAATTAATCCTTCCCAAGGACACAAAGGAGATGACTTGTGATTTAAAAATGATTGGGTGTTCCTAATGAGTAGAAGATAACAATGGTTACTCATTCAAAGGAAATTGTGAAATATATAGAATATTTGGAGATGATCAACAGTATGGGTGGGCTAGAACATAAGGTAGTGGGGAAAAATAACCAATGGGGCAATAAAAGAAGGGATTGGTGACTTGCTAAGGAGTTTAGGTTCCATTGTCTGTAAACTGCTATTGCTGAACATGTTTTCCAGCATCCAAGTGGTTACATCTTCATATCTGTGTTTTAAAAGAATCATGCTAGCAATGTATCGAGGGCATTTTGAAGCTGGAATGAACTAGTTCCTGTGAGCTTCATAGATAGGCCCTCAGAATAACTTCTGGCATTTGATAATCAGGGCCTGAGTCACAAAAGAATTGGTGAGGATGAAGTACAGAGGACAAATTCCAAAGACATTTCAAAGATAAATTTGAGAGGGCTTGGTTGATTAGATTTAAAGGGTCAGGAGAGGTCGGAGCCAAAGATGATGGAAGTTTGCTCGCTGTGTGACTGGGAGGAGAGTGGCCCCATTACTGGAGCAAGAGAACACGGAGGAGTAGCAGCTTTAGGGCGGGGGGTGGAGAGATAATGAGTCCAATTTGGAACATCTTGGGTTTTGAGTGTCTGTGGGCCAAGGATGCTTTATATTTTCTAAAAATAAAAGGGCTTTGGGGGCAATCATCTAAAATAATTGTAATATTAAAATATAATTTATAAATGTCACCCTGATGTAAAAATATTTAACAGCGCACATCATTAGCTCACAAACCATGCTATTTCCCTGAGGCCTATGTATACACATTAGGTCTAAGGTGTAAAAGTCTATCCATTAGAGAATGAGGCCCAGACAATTACATTTGATTTGACCTACCTCCTTGTACATTTTAAAGACATGAATTAAAGAAAGAAAATATTTTTCCTCTTATTTTATTAACAAATATCTTGGATAACTCTTATCTATGGATTATTGGATATTTTAAAGTAAGATTTAGACAATAAGCTGTTGAATAGGTAATCCAGTAGTTTATCTAATAGAAAGAGAATAAACTGTATGTTATTTTTATTAAAGACAGTTTTTTAAGTGTCTAAATTTAAACAAGGGTGCTCAGTAATTAATTTCATTAAATTATTATATTAAAATTTCTAATTATTACTGCTAAATATTTGGATTGGATTGTGGGGCAAAACAAACAGTAGGATTAATACTAAATTTCAAATCCATTTTACATAGTACTATAGAGTTTGATTAAGTCAAGGGTACTTTAGTAATTAGAAGAAGGACATGTAAGTTGTTACTAGGCAAACAGCCTGTTAGGCATCCTAGCAGGCTCTTAAAACTCTGGAAGCTAGAGTTGATGTTAGCTGTTAGTATTCTAAAGTCTGTTTTCTCACACGTTCTCAAACCCAACCAGGTATGAAACTCTCTACACTCTTCAGCCAATTTTATAGAAATATTAATTAGCTCATCACCCAGCTGACCAGTACTTTCAGCTCCACTTATTAAAGCCTCTGTCGTGCACATGGAATGCTGAGGGGTAATAGGCACTAGCGATGCAGTTCCATGCACTCTGTTCTGACATTTATACTGCCCCAGTTTTACTCAATACTGACTACTAGAACTGAACCCTTTAGCTTTTAGAATAATTAATTTATCCCCGGTGATTATTTTGCTCACCCCAGTGAATAAAATTTATAAGATCCTAAAACTTGAGCCAAAATTGGTTATGTATCACAATTCCTTTCTCCTTTACAAATCCAGGATTTCCTTCCTAATCTCACATCACATTTTTGCACATATTTTGGATAACAGCAAATTCATATTTTTATGTATTATTATAGTTTAGAAATATTTTCACATATTGTTCTCATTTGTTACCTTCAATGGCCCCCAAGGGTTATCTGACAAGGTATTATTTGACCACTTCCCAGGTGGCACAGTGGTTAAGAATCTCCCTGCCAATGCAGGAGATATAAGAGACAGGGGTTTGATCCCTGGGTCAGGAAGATCCTCTGGAGGAGGAAATGGCAACCCACTCCAGTATTCTTGCCTGGAAAATTCCATGGATAGAGGAGCCTGGCTGGCTACAGTCCATGGGGTCACAAAGAGTTGGGCACAACTGAGTGTGCGCACACATAACAAACACAGATATGTTTGACCACATTTATAGAAGAGGAAATATTATCAATGATTTGCTTAAGTTCACATTGCTAACAAATGATAGAAATAGCACTGGAATTCAGAACCTCAAATTATTATTATTATTATTTAATGTAAAATATACTTCATGGACTTAGAGAATTCTCAGAGTCCCTGAGCAAGGAAACAGACTGGGACTAGAGACAGCTTTGTCATGGGAGGTCTGTTATTCATCCTTTCTCCAGTAAACTTAAGGCAGAAGTATTTCTAGTCCAACAACTAAAAGATGCTTAGTTCCTGGAGCACACAAACAAAATGTTATTTATAATATTCATCTTGAATAAGTAAGCACAGTTTATCTGTATAGAGTAAATTTTGTTTACATTCAGTGTTTAAGCTCATTACCAAGAGTCTTGAACTCTTTAAAAAGCCATTTCTGTCAGCAGAGGAAGTCTGTGAGGGTGTCAGCACATTGGAGCAGAGGGGAGTAATTCCACCAGGTGTGTGCTAGACTATCCACGGGAGCACCAAAGGGCAAAGAGCAGATCCCTGAAAGATGCAAAGAAAGAGACGCGGAGGGACAACCCAAGCCACCTCCAATTTGCATAAACTAGAATCCTGGGAATATAATTGGGCAGAAAGCAGCTATCTCTTTATTTACTCGTGTTCTGTTTCCCTGTGTGCTTTCATCTCACTGAGAAGCTAGCGGGGAAAAGAAAAGAGAAACATTTTGCCACATCAACAGTGTTTAGTGTAAATAAAGCATACTAGATATAATATCACAGCTTAATTAAAAGCCTTTTATTGCACTCTAAAATTCTCCATGGAAAGCAGTGACATTGACTCTGGGGAAAGCCAACTCTCTTAGAAAGCTTTTAACGGTAAGAAGATAAGCTTCTCTAAAGTGAATAGATATACTTCTTTTTCTTTGTTAACAAATTGTGGTGTCTACTAGGTAGAAATGTATAAGACATTGAGTGTATCACTGGTAATAATTTGCTATGCTGTGTGCTCAGTCTCTTGAGTCATGTCTGACTCTTTGCGACCTTATGGACTGTAGCCTGCGAGGCTCCTCTGTCCATGGGATTCTCCAGGCAAGAATATGTGTGTGCTCAGTCGTGTCTGACTCTTTGCAATCCCATGGACTGTAGCCCATCAGGTTCCTCTGTCCCTGGGATTTCCCAGGCAAGAATACTGGAGTGGATTGCCATGCTCTGCTCCAAGGGATCTTCCTAACCCAGGGATTGAACCTGCATCTCTTGTGTCTCCTGCATTGCATGCAGATTCTTTACCCACTGAGCCACCTGGGAAACTCAGTAATTTGGTAATATTATAAATTTCAGAGGTATTTCTTTATCTGTTTTTGTTGTTGTTGTTTGTTTTCTTTGTTACCAAAACATATATAAAGACATAGGTGAAATCATGCATCCTGTGTTTCTGGGGGAGGGGGGGGAAGTGTGTGTTAGTCACTCAGTCATGTCCAACTCCTTGCAACCTCATGGACTGTAGCCTGACAGGCTCCTCTGTCTATGGAATTTTCTAGGTAAGAATACTAGAGTGGGTAGCCATTTCCATCTCCAGAGGATCTTGCCGACCCAGGGATTGAACCCAGGTCTCCTGCATTGCAGGAAGATTCTTTACTGTTTGACCTACCTATTTCTGATCTAAACTCAAATCTCAAGTCTTTTCTTTCTGGTTGTAAAATCTTGGGTACTTGTTTATCCCAGCTTCAGTTTATTCCTCTTTAAAATGGCACAATAAGTGTGTCTACCTCACAGAGCTGTGTTGAGTATTCCATGAGATAGTGAATATTGTTGTTATTGTTAATATTGTGATTTATTCTACTAATACCTGTTTCATTGTTAGTCTATGATTTTGGGGAATCCACCATAAAGATCAATGATAATTCTGACTCTGTGGGCTGGCACGTGTCCCTGTAGTTGTACCCCAGGACCCAGAAAATACAAACTATGACATAATTCCCCACAGACTAACAGAATTTCTTTTTAAAAACTTTCTACTTACTTTTTATTTAATTAATTTTAATTGTATAGTTGATTTACAATGTTGCATTAGTTTTTGGTGTACAGTACAGTGATTCAGTGATAATATACATATATATTATTCTTTTTCAGATTCTTTGTTGGTTATTACATGTTATTGAATGTAATTGCTTGTGCTATATAGTATATCCTTGTTGTCTATTTCATATATAGTAGTGTATATCTATTAATCCCCCAATCTTAATTATACCTCCCTTAGCTATCCCATTTAGTAACCATAACTTTTCCATATCTTTCAGTCTATTTCTGTTTTTTAGATAAGTCATGTTTTAGATTCCACATGTAAGTGATATCATACGGTATTTGCCTTTCTCTGTTTAACTTACTTCACTTAGTATAATAATCTCTAGGTTTATTCATGCTGCTCAAATGGCATGATTTCATTCTTTTTATAGCTGAGTAATATTCTATTGTGTGTGTATATATATATATATATATACACTCACACACACACAATGTGGTATGTATGTGTGTGTGTGTGTATATATATATATATATTCATATAACACACCTTATTTATTTATTCACTTGTCAGTGGACACTTAGGTTGCTTCCACTGACCAAAGTTCTTTACCTTTTAAGTTAACTGTTATAAAATGCTTTATGCAAAGGGCCAGACACTTGCACTATGAGCCATTCTCTCTGAATTCAGTTCAATAATTCTAAGTGCAAAGACTGAAAAGAAAAATACTGAAATCTACTTATATTTATTTTTTATTCCTATTCCCTCCCACTTTTCACCCCCAACCCCTAAACCATTAAATGAAGGCAGAAAGGTAAACTGTCTACAAATCAATATGACAGTTAGAGGCGTGCCTTTCCTAGTTCTTGTTCTGTCCTGGGAGAACACATTCCCTGCTCTTCCAGGCCAGTCTTGCCAAGAGAGAGGCAGAGAAAATGCTGCACCTGCCATGAGATGGCACAGAGCTATTTCTGTAGCCTGACAAGTTGAATTATGGCCAGGAAAATAATACTTACTAAATTTATGGAACTTTTGTAATTAGTTTGCAAATCTAAACTGGCAGCATAAGTAAACATATCTCAATCCTTCCTTGAGCCCCATCTGATGAGCAATAGTTGAGGCTGATACGTTACCCAAGTTGAGTAACCAGGCCCTCAAGTTGGTATATTATCCAAGAGGCAAATATCCTGAAACACATTATTGGCTAGCCAGATTTTTGTGATAGGTAGCAACTCAACACTTTTCTGACCTGATTTGTAAAAATAACTATACACACATATTTCCTTTCTCCTTTTTAAATATAGGAAGGAGAAGGTAAAAACTATTACATGGGATTTGGGTGGAAAATTGAATTCAGGTTATAGGTTCATGACTGGCTGGGCACAGGTCTAGATTCACCTTCATCTGTCACTCTGGCTAGCAGTTGCTGAACAAGGCTCAACTTACACAACTATATGTAAATGTTGGTCTTCACCATGCACACCAGGTTCAAGACTGAATAAAGAGCCCAGGGTCAGTGACAGAGACGTGAGTGGTTTAATGGATAGGAGGAACTTATATTCCTGAAGCGAGGTCCTGGAGTGACATCCCACCATGTGCAGGGCAGCACCAGGTAGCAGTCTTCACTCCTGTGCAGGGAGTAGGAAGGGGAGATTGCCAGTGATAGGCAGAATTGACATCAAGCTGCCTCACTGGTTACCAGAGAAACCAGTAAGGGGCACACCCCTCGCTACCCCTTTGATAAACATAGTGGAGAGAGAGTTCTGATCTAACTCTAAAATAATTACTAGCTAGGGCCTGGGGCAAGTATGTAGGAAAGATAGTAAATGTGAGTGGGGTGCAGGTAAGGTAGGCACTGGTCAAGCAGGGGATATACAGAGAGCAAGAGAACAGCCATTTTGAGTGGCCTTGATCTCTGAGGGAGAGCAGTGAATGGTACTGAAGAGAGATCTTAATTCCCTGTCCAGGAATTAAGCCTGGGTAACCTGGATGAAAACCACGAGTCCTAGCCACTGGACCACCAGGGACTAGAGGTGAGAAGCTAAGTGGCCCTGGATCTTGCCCCTGTTTGAAAGCAAGAATGTTTTAAGGAGGCAAAAACAGCCACAAAGTTTATTGTTAGAGACACAGCACAATCTATGGGATTACACAAAGGAAAACTGTTTATCCAACTCACAAGCAGGGCAGAGATACACATCTAGAAAGAAAAGGTGTGGGCATCCTCTCTAATGAGGAGGAGTGTGGTAAGTCAGGAGCTAGGCAGAGATACACACTCAGAGAGGAGTACAGGCATCCTAAATGAGGAGTGCAGTAGGACGTGATGTAAATCACTTATATAGGACAGTGCTTCCGGGTCTTTGTTTACCATTGGCCAATTATCTTGTTTATCTCTTCACACCTGCAGGTCCATGGACCCTCCCCAAGATACAGGTGCACCTTTTTTCTAGGATGGATCCCTCCATAGAGGCCTAAGGGTACATGCCCACACTTTTTATGGGGTGAGGTCCTTTCCCTTTTTGATCTCCAAGAAGTGTTCCTGCACATGTGCAGATGGGGAAGTCTTCCTTGGCCTCAGGAGTGGGTACCTTATCTCTTTGCTTTAATAGAACTCAGTTTTTATAACTAGACTTGTCCTTGGAGTGTCTGGGTGAAAACAAAGTTTGAATTTTACTTCACTTGACAAATACCAAGTGTCCAGCCCAGAGGCCCACCATCTCCTACTTCAGCCTGACTATACAATTGGGCATGTACTTCTCTGAAGAAAGGGTTGAAGCTCTAGAACTGGAGTTGTTAGAGGGAAGCAGAATTAAATGACTTAATAAAACTAGGGAAATGTTAAAGATTAACTAGACTTTTCCCTGTGTGATTTAACTAGATAATCTTTTTGTCATGTTAGCTAAAAGCCAGAGCAAGAATGGGCAATTATAAAGTTTCTGGTAGGTTTCTGAGGTGGGAGGGATAAAATTGGGAAAGGGGCTATGCACTTCCAGGAAGCTATGCAATGGAGACTGGGAAGGTTAGTTATGTTTGTCAAGAATTCAATAATATGATCACACATTTTCTCCTAATTTTTGTATTATGGACACTGAGAGAAGTGCGCCAATCTTTTCTAAAAATGCATGCTGTTGGCAGTGAGGGCAAATGAGAACACAGCTGATTCATCAAGAATCTTTCACAACTGTTATATAGTTCAATTAAACAAGTATAGGCTACTGTAGTGGAGAAGGCGATGGCACCCCACTCCAGTACTCTTGCCTGGAAAATCCCATGGATGGAGGAGCCTGGTAGGCTGCAGTCCATGGGGTCGCTAAGAGTCGGACACGACTGAGCAACTTCACTTTCCCTTTTCACTTTCATGCATTGGAGAAGGAAATGGCAACTCACTTCAGTGTTCTTGCCTGGAGAATCCCTGGGACGGGGGAGCCTGGTAGGCTGCCGTCTATGGGGTCGCACAGAGTCGGACATGACTGAAGCAACTTAGCAGCAGCAGGAGGCTACTGTAGACAATTTTTTTTTTTAATGTAAATTCTAATCGTTGATCTCTGTGGCCATATACTTAAAAGAAGTCAGAATATATGTTCTCTTGTGACATTTCAGTTCTGTATACCAGACATTTATAATGCAATGTCATCAACTCATGTCTAAATGGTTAATTTTGCTTTTATAACTCATAAGCCAAATTAGAACTAATCATGGGTCAATAATGAATTCATTTATACCTATTGATGTGTTTTGTTCACTGTTGTTTGGCTAGAGCTTAGGACAGTTCCTGACACATATATGTAGACAGTATAAGTATTCCTTAATGAATGAATGAAATTCCACTAAACACTTCTACGTACATTATCACTTTTGATCCTGTAAAATGTGTATTATAATACCTGTTTTATAAACATAAGGAAACATAGGCTTAGAGAGGTTTCTTTATTGTTTAAAAAAATTCCATCAGGTAAAAGTTGGAAATATGAAGTCAAAATTTACAGATTCTAAATCTGTGAACTTTCTAACATGTACTTACTTGATGGTAGTACTAGGCTATCAATTTTTAACTTTTATGAAATCCAAACTGTCTTCCTAAGTGACAGAATTCCATAGGCTGCATAACATTGTTTCAATATACTTACATTGCAGTGGAAATGACAAAGAATTTAAATGTTTGAGTATAGTAAACCAGGTTATTAGCTCCAGAGTTTGGATCTTTTTCACCTAATCATATTAGCTTGTGAGTAATATGAGGCCTATTGTTTGCTGATTATAAGTAAAAAATAAATGCAATTTTTTTTGAACATGGTCAGATATGAACTTGTCAAGAGTGGTGGATGAATTGATTATTTCAACACCTCATGTTTTCAAAAACTTATACCCTTTCCATCACTCTACCACCCTTGGGAAGTGGAGTTACACTACCCTTGGGGAGTCACCTTTGCTCACATGTAGTCATAGTGTGGCTGCAACATAACTATTACCTGAATGCCACAGGAATGTCCATTGAGGAAGAGACTATGCCTTATTCTGTGTCTCTTTTAAAGAATAAAGCACCTTTTTCCTTAAAGACCCCCCAGCTGAATTTTAATAAATTATTGCTAGAATTATGTCATATAAATCAATTAGTGGAAAGAAGAATTGACTTATCATGGTGAATAATATTATCAGAATTTACTCCTAGGGAGCACTAATTGAGACAATATAGGCAACTTGCTTAGCACTATCCCTTAGCACAAATCGTCAGCATGCAAACGATTACTGCTATTAGTCAAGCAACAAGTATAGCAGCCTATTCTGTAGAATTTTGAAGATGACCACCAGAAAAGATAAAACTGAACCTGATAAAACATGGTTTCTTCTATGAAATGTAATTAGGGCAAAAGAGGAAGAGGGAGATGACTATTTCCTCTCAATTTTTGTTCAGTTGTGCTCTTGAAGCTGTCTTACTAAGCCTGGTTATTAGTTTTATCATTTTTAACCCATTATTGTTGTATTTTAGTTGCTGTCATGTCTGACTCTTGGCAACCTGCCAAGGCTTGGGCTGTAGCCTGCCAGGCTCCTCTGTCTGTGGGATTTTCCAGGTAAGAATACTGGAGTTTGCCATTTCCCTCTCCAAGGGATCTTCTTGACTCAGGGATGGAACCCACATCTCCTGCATTGGTGAGCAGGGTTCTTTACCACTGAACTACCAGGGAAGCCCGATTTAACCCATTATCCTTTAACAGTTAAGCATTACTAGAAATAGCAGAGACATTAAGTTTAAACTTGAATATATTGTTTTATTGCTAAATCCTCTATGCTTGCCATATTCAAAGATGCTTTATCATTTGTTCAGTCAAAATATTTATTAAGCACCTCTGGTGTACCTTATAAGCAAAAATGGAGACTTATACCTTCTTAAATGAGCCTCTTGTTGTACAGTGATGCCCATAAAGGGTGGTTGTTCAATAAACACCTACAAATTTTGGTGGAGAAAATGGCAATTTATTAGATTCATTATACTATTGTAACACTATTTCTGAAAATCTAGACTATAAATATTATGAAATAATCTCTAAGCACAAGTGATGTGGAAATTCAAATTTACCTACATATGTCGATTTGGTCTTTTTGTGGGAAAAAAAAAACAAAAACACGATAAAATAACAAAAGAATTAACTTCCACAAATGTTTTCCTTATAATAGAAATTTTCTTAAAATTTCAAGATGAGACACACACATACACCTGTGTATGCGTGTGTATGTATAAAACTCTATACATGGATAAACTGTCTCGGCTTCATCTAAGCATTTCAGTGTAGCACAACATTAAACAGCACCAGCTTCAAAGTCAGATAGATCTGTATTCTTGTCCTCATACTCTTGGCTTTTCCATTGTGTTGTCATGGTTTTGAGCATGGCGTTAAATTCTCTAAATTCTCACTCTCCTCATCTTTATAAAGGGATCCTAATAATCTCTTCCAGATTAAGGTTATTGTGGGGATGAGACGGAATAGTAAATTAAATAATTTAGTACTGAGTTTGAAAATGCTGAGTCGTCCACTGGATATCTAGAGGATGAGTATTTCATGTATATTTTAGAATGCATGTTCTCATTGGAATAAAGTTCTGCCAGTAGCTAATTTGTTGGGGGTAGTCCTTAATACCCGTTGCTCTAAAAATTCACTAAAAGATCATATTGATACTGCATGCCTTAGTTCTTGACCCTGAAAGCTGGCTTGTTTAGGGGAAAGAAGGAGGAGGAAGAGTAGGGAGTAGGAAGGAGAAACAGATGGGGAAAAGGAGAAGACTTATCAAATCCTTCTTGGGTGCACTGTTGATTTTGGAGAACAGTTTGAAATAGATGAAACTAACTTTACCATCTTTATACATACCCTTTTCATGAAGGCTCACAAAGCAAGCTTTTCAGGTCTGCAGCATGGATATTCTCTAAAAGAACTGAGATTTTTCACAGTAATTCCATCACAATAGTAAACACACCAGGGAGTGATAAAATAGGGAAATAAAAGGATCTGTTTGTTTATTCTTTGCTTGTATTTCTTTCTAAATTGAGTGTTGCTTTCACGTGTGATGTTTTTGCATCGGAGATTTTCTGCACCTAAATTTATAAAGCTGTTTGCAAGATGTGTGTTTGTGTGTGTTCCTGTATTTTAAAAGAAATTCAAGGCCTTTGTAAGAAAGGTATCCTGAAGTCATTTCTATCAATATAAGTCATAATAAAACTATCTCAAACATGCTAAATTGGAGAAAGTATATTCACTTAGGTAGATGTTAAATTATTTTTATATAAACTTCATGCAGAGATCTTCCTCTATTAATCTACTGGCACACAAAGGAAGAAAGTATGTGACTCACAAATTGAAGGCAGAGAAGAATTCATGCAAATGAGAATAGAAATTGCAGACCTGCAGAGTAGCCCTCCACATATGGAAAAATGTTGTCCTGAAATGTTATCCAGAAAGTGAATTTCTCCACACTGGACCCTTTGGTTTTCATTCGAATTATGGGGCTGACTGTGCATTTGCAGGGATGGAAAAAGAGCTGCAAAGAAAATAGATTCTTGCTAAATTCATAATGCCAATTACTTGCTTATTACCCAATCTACTTCCTAATATCCTTCCTCTTCTTCTCCAGATGGAGATCGTGGGTGTAATGTTCTTCAAGGAGACTGCAAAGCATTCCTAGGAAAGCTTTGACAATACCTTTCAATTTAAATAGGATGGAGATTATTTCAAGTCCTGGCTCTGTCTTCTTCTTCCTGATCCTCAACTCAGTCCCCTTCTGCTATCTTTCCAGAGACCGAGAGAGATATTTTGTCTTTCCCCCTACAGGATACCCATTTTAACTCCATTTACTACCAGGGGAGTGGCTACTCATCTAGCTGAAAGGAGCTGCTCATTTAGAAACAGAAAGACAAACAGGACATATTCTGCAAGTAAGCATCGACACTTAGAGTCTTTGTGTTCCCTCTGAATACCATTCATTTGACCCTAGGAAATGTTCCACATATGCAGAGGTGGTGTAATGCATGCCTGAAACTACACTCTTGATTTATAAATCCCATAACACAAAACGCTGTACACAAGGTCATGAAGCAAAAATTCTACATGGACACATAAAATACTCTGGCTTTATTTATTTAAAGAATTAACCTTTCTCTCATAGACAGCTGGAATTTCTATCAGTTCTACTTAACTAAGGTATTTGGAATGTAATTGCCACATTGCCCCACTCAAATAAGAGACACTATCAATTCACTCCATAGCCTCCAGTTGTTTCTGTCACAAAAATAGGACCCTTGGCTGCTTTTGCTTCCTTTTAACAAGTATTTGTTAATTTTTATAATTTGCAGAGTTTAAAGAACAGCAGTTCTGTTTGTGTAAATCACAAGATTTAATTAGAGAAGAGGAATCCAAATGGTGCAAATAAAAGTCTGTGCATAATAAAATATTAATTGCCTTTAAAAATACAATAGCACTCCAGGATTCCATCACACTTCAGCGGAAAGTGCTGTAAGCAACAGAGCCTAATGCCGCAGCTTGGCTGCACTCATGGCAGACTCAAAAATCTGTTTGTGACCCTGAAAGGCTAGAGGATCAACTGCCTTTGTTGCATCACTGATGAGGATGCCCGAAGTCGTGTTGCTGTTGGGAGGTGGGGCACTTACCGCGTACTCATGGTACAGCCTTCTCATCTTTCCACCCTTTTGTATCTTTGTCTACAAACTTCTGAAATCTGGAGTACTGTGAAGAATTTAGTCTCTTGTTTTTTTTGCTAGGTAGAGCTTATTGGGGTAAAGCAAATGAAATGGAAAGAAACACAGGCTAGGAGTTGTTGTTTTGGTCCTGCCATTAAGGAGCTGTATTGCTTGCAAGCCCTCTAACCTGGGGTACACACCCTCACTTCATGGGGCCTCTGATTCTTCCCTGCAGGCTGAAGAAAGCAAAGATCTCTTTGATTTCTAATCTTTCTAGTATTCGAGTTAGTATCTTTTTAAAATCCACTTTTTAGGAGAAGGTCAGTGCAGAACAAAAATAAATGATGTATTATTTAGTAATGAAATGTACTTTCTTAATATAGTATATGGTAAATATGTGTAAGCACTAAAGTAGTACCTTATAATTTTGCATAGTGTTTTAAACTTTCAAAGATCTGTTTTATGTATATGATTTACTTTATTATAATGATCATTCCAAGAATCCTATAGGATCAAATAATGTTCTGTTTAACAGGAATTTGTAAAATTTAATGCTGAACAACTATTTTAAGTATTGTTATTAGAATAAACAGATTTAACTTTTGTAAAGTATGGAAGTATAGAAGCTCTTAAGTTAAAACTTGAAACCCATGTTTCCTGTAAGTTTAACTTAAATCATCTAAGGAAACGCTACACTTATCAGATGACCAATGGTGCCTTGCAATAAGTCTTCTCATTTGGTGTGTGTGTGTTTGTGTGGGTAGTGAGGTATTGTGGATTTCATTTGACCCCACTCTCCGGTTTGCTTGCCTTCCTCAAACTAAAACCAACCAATACATACACAAGCCCCACTGCATCTTCTCACTCAAAGCATCCAGGCAGTACATCCTACTCAGGGAAGAGAACTACCAGAGGTCAAGGCAAAGAAAACTCACACCAGCTACATGTCCTTCTGTTTTTAAGATAAACTGAAAACCAAAGGTTACCAGTGTATGAGGAGAACAAGCAACAGGGAAGAGAAATACTGAATAAATACTTGTCCCATAGGAAAAAGATCATTTAGAACCCTAAATTATTTTTAGAGATTTCTTATTTATATTCTCAGGGACATTTAATAAGCCATCAGGCTGTTTTAAAAGGGTCAAAGAACATGAAAGAGCTCTTAAGAGATTAAAAATATGAAAGCTGAAATTAAAATATGCCAGCAGAACTAGAAAATATTAATAGGAAGTATTATATATGTATGCAACATATAATTTTATATATATATCACTTTTCTGGGCTTCCCTGGTGGCTCAGATGGTAAAGAATCTGCCTGCAATGCCTGTAGGCCTGGATTTGATCCCTGGGTTGGTAAGGTCCCCTTGAGAAGAGAATGGAAACCCATTCCAGTATTCTTGCTTGGAGAATTCCATGGGTAGCGAAGCCTGGCAAGCTATAGTCCACAGGGTTGTAAAAAGTCAGACACAACTGAACGACTAACATAACAACAGCATAGCACTTGGCATGTGCAGACGTTGTATTAGGTTCTGTACATGTATTAACTTATAATCCTCACAGCAACATAGAGAAGGATGCACTGTTATCCCCTTTTGCAGATGAGAAACTTGAGGCAGACAATTGGGAAGTAACTGACACATGTTTCCTAATGAGTAAATGAAAGAACTGAGATACAGGCCCAAGTAATCTGCCTCCAAAGACCTGAAAGTTTAACTCTGTTTTTTGCCAACAGAAAGAATAACGATGATTTTAATAAGATTCCAGTGAAAGAGACAGAAAATCGTCTACAGCTTAGTAAAACAGAGAGGAACCAACCCTCTTTTCAACTACACTATAGAAATCAGTAAAAACTTATATTCTGAGACCAAATGATTTCCAGTGCAGATTTTACATCAAACCAAGTAATCAACCACAGTGAGGACAGAATAAAGTCCTTTTTAAGACATTCAAGGACTGGAAAAAGTGTTCTCTCCAAAACCACTCTCAGGAAGTATCTGGAGTTGTGCACCATCAAGTGAAGTAGTAAACCCCAACCCCCCCCCCCAAAAAAAAAAAAGGTGAGGCATAGGATCAAGGAAACATCTGACCATTTAGAAGAAAAAAAAAAAAAAAGAAAGAAAGGAATTCCCAGGATGATACCATGCAGCAGTCTATGAAATAAATTAGTTCCGATAGGAGCAGGAAGTAAGAGCCTCTGGATTGTGATGTACAGGAAAAAAAAAAAAAAATTGAGAGAACAAAAAGTTGGTGTCATTCTAGAAAAAGTGAAAATACGATGAAGGTATCAATTCAGTTCAGTTCAGTCGCTCAGTCGTTATCTGACTCTGCGACCCCATGAATCACAGCACGCCAGGCCTCCCTGCCCATCACCATCTCCCGGAGTACACTCATGATGAAGGTATAAAAGTTCATAAAGTCAAAACCATTGTAACAGCCATCAGAAGAGCAGAAATAGGTTCAATGTTTTTGAAACTTAGATTAAACTGAAAAGGGCATTATTCTGAGAAATTAAAGGTGTATAAGAAGAGAGAATCCATTTGCTCTTGATGTTCAGAACAGTATAGTGTTTTATACTTTTAACTTTTTATTTTTTAATTGGAATATAATTGCTTTACTATTGTGTCAGTTTCTGCTGCACAAGAAAGTGAATCAGCTATAACTATACATATATCCCCTCTCTGTTGAGCCTCTTCTCTAGAATAGCTCAGGAATGAGGCAATCAGGCCCATAATCTCAGCACCATTGCTTGAGCCAGCATTGGATGGTAGCATACACAGTCACAGCAATGTTTATACTGATTGAGTCAATCAGTATTCACAGAGGACTTTATTGTGTTTATAGTTTATATTATAAACCTGACATGTATTGAGAGTATAAATGCTCTCATATAGCTCAGAGAAGGTGGAATGAAAATGACTATGAAAAGTTGAGGAAAATGTGGAAGTTCTAATGCATTTATCTGACAAAGTGGATAATCAGATACTTTTCAGAATTATTGTAACTAACTGAAGCTTAAAGGCAATTTGAGAATTTTAAACAAAACTGATAATTATCAATCATGAAGGAAAGAGGAATAGGAGAGTACAAGTAAATTTTCATGTATCATAAGAGCAAGTAAATAGATACTTTCCAGTATGGCGTTTACAGAGTAAGCAATACAAGAGCCAAAAATAGTCCTTTAAAAAGAGCAGAGGGAGTCATACTGGAGGTGGTAAGGGAAATAATTGGGACCAACCATGAATTTTCACCATAAGTTTCTGTAATCTGTGTTACCCTGGCATTTTGATAAAAGCTAAACTTTAAAATATTATAATATTTCTAAGATGATAAAATACACTTATTCTAATTCTCTAGTTTTCTAAATCTAAGGACATTTTAATGTGTCAATTTGCTATCAAGGTTGAAAATAGAAGGGAAAGTGTTTTTGCATTAATATAAGCCAGAAGCTCCCATCCTTTGGAGAGCTGGCTCCTGGATCCCATGGATCAGTTCTTAAGATGATACGTGATGATGAAGCAAATGCTTCTTTATGGTTTGGGTCAGTATGTAATCAGTATTGCAATTTCTGAATACTCATGATATGTATGATCCATGAATAGCAAAATAAATTTAAAAAGGAATTTTTTTCATCTTCTAGATGATCACCCAGATATAAAAATGTCAAAAAGTTATAGTAGAAGACATTTACTTCTTTTAGTTTTGAAGATGTGTTAGTGTGAGATGCAAATAGGGTCAAGTAAATGGACTCTAGAAAGAGGTGAAAGATAAGAGCCTTGATTAATTACACTGTGATGTTATCCAGGGCAGTCGACCATTTTTGTGATTCAGTTTTCTCATCCACATGAAAAAGGAAGTGAGGAAGAAAGTACAGAAGGAGAGAGGGAAGGAGGAAAAGCAAAAAGATGGAAGAAATGAAGAGGGAAGAAGGAATTTAATTAGATTGGCTTTGAAGTTCTATTATTTTGAGCAATAAAGATGATTTATTTTGAGGTGAGATGACAGTGTAGTTTTAGAGGTAGGTGGGGAGCTTTGAGCCTGAGGGCAGAGATGTATATTTTAGTCATGAAGCTTCAGAGAAAGGCAGTCCCTGAAGGTTTAAGAAGTAGGTGGTAGGATTAAATGTTACTAATTACAGGTGAGAGAAAAAAGCAGAGAATACTTGAATGCACTGGGAATTTATTAATGCATCAAAACTATATTAAGCTGTATTCAAAGTGCTTTGCTGGAAGCTTTCAAGGTTCTAAAAGATATAAGATAGAGGCCCAGATTTAAAGACATTTACACCTAGACAAGGAGATAAGGCACACTGCCTGAAAGTTTAAACATACTAGATGTCAAATACCTCTGCCAAATATGTTGCAGACAATATGTGGTTCTGGGGCTCAGAATAAAGGCTACTTTCATCTGCTGTAATGAGAGATGATTTTATAGGGCATAAGGAGCTAGAGATGGGGTTTAAAAGAAGCTGAGAAGAATAAATTCTGTGATGTGGTTACAAAAAATGAGTGGAGGAGAGATAATGAAGATTCATCCCAACTTAGATTTCCCATGAGGCTGACTGAGACTCCATTGAGACTTTATTATACCTCACCCTCTATCTCAGAAAGGCTGCTGAAACACTGGAGTGGAAGGGTAATGGTCTTAATATGATCTTCCACGGACAGCTGAGTCATTTTGTTTAACTGAGAAATAACTGTGAGATTTTGCACTAAAGACTTTTTTTCAGTCTTATGACTTATTGCATGGGGTCCAGAATAGTTGTGTTTTCTGAATCTATAAGGCTCTTGATCCCTGGTCCTCCATTGCCATTCTTATGCATGCATGCATGTATAATTCGCTTCAATCGTGTCCAACTCTTCGGGACTCTATGGACTGTAACCTGCCAGGCTCCTCTGTCCATGGGATTCTCCAGGCAAGAATACTGAAGGGGATTCACACGCCCTCCTCCAGGAGATCTTCCCAACTCAGGGATAGAGCTCACATCTCTTCTGTCTCCTGCATTGACAGGTGGATTCTTTATCACTAGCGCCACCTGGGAAGCCTCACTATTCTTAATTCATTCTTAAATAGTTTGTTAGAACTTGACAATAGTGGCCAACATGTTGGCTCTTTCCCACACTTCTCCTAGAGCTACTGGCTCAGTAGGTAAGGTCTGTGGTCAAGTCATCACAGACAGCAATTTTACCAGGTATTTTTTACTGTACAACCACGATCTTTCGTTTTTCAGTCGCAGAGATCAGTTTTAGCACCATCTGCTGCCTGGCCGCTTTTTTTGTTCTGGAAGTTCTAGCTTCTGGTAACAACTTTCTGGAAATTTGGCCACACTAGAAATAACTGCATTCCAACCAACAGGAAGAAACACCTGTAAGAGATTCATTCTAAATATACCATATATCCTTTCTACTCCATTCTGATTGTTAGAACTGTCACATGGTCATTTCTAACTATGGGGAGTTTGGGAAGTAAATTTTATGTGCTCAGAAAGTAGGGAATTTTCACCTAATATCCCAGCTAGCACTATCTGGCCCAAATGGAGACACGAAAGTGCTGTGATATACTGGTAACACTGCCACGGATGAGGGTGGGCATAGAGTATTTGTGTCACATATTTTTCTACCCTTGTCATTGTCAGCGCAATTAGAGACAATGCTTAGACAGTATTCATAAATATACATATGCATATATATATATATATGCATTTAAGGACTATATATACAGGCTTCCCTGGTATCCCAGATGGTAAAGAATCTGCCTGCAATGCAGGAGACCTGGGTTCGATCCCTGGGAAGATCTCCTGGAGAAGGGCATGACAACCCACTCCAGTATTCTTGCCTAGAGAATTCCATGGACAGAGGAGCTTGGCGGGCTAGAGTCTATGGGGTTGCAAAGAGCTGGACATGACTGAGTGACTAACACACACCTACATATATAAATATACATAATTTCCTTTCAATAGATTGGCCCCCACCTTTTCTTAATAATCCTCCTTAATAACACTTTTCAAATTGTGGCTCATGATGTCAGTTTAAAAATTAAAACAAGCACTAGAGCATCTTCTAGGAAAAGCTCAGTTTTAGAATATCCCTCACTTTAAAATTCTGCTGTCTGTTCTCTAATTCCACAGTGCCCAAATATTTCAGAAGCAATATAATCTTCAGTTTATTTCAAATTCCTCAGCTTTCCCTAGGGCGCTTGTCTCTCTACAGGGCATGAGTAACTAGGAACTTTGGTCTGATGCTATCCACTTGGTTAAAGCTCACCGAGAGAAGAAATTACCTCTCAGTTCCATGTGGGAACTGCAGTTACAATCCTTGTCACTAAACATAAAATAACTCGGGCCTCCAGGGTTAACGGTAACATTAGAATCACTTGAGGCTCAGGTAAGAAAATTGTAATTAAAAAGGAAATAGAGTTTGAGATATCACTGAACTTTATTATACAAAAGTACAGTGTAGCATTTCCTTCTTAACCTTGGAGCTAAGTCTCTGAAGGTACTGGGATTTTTGATACCTAGAAAATGCCTTGATGAAGGAAGAAGAGGTGTGGGGGTGGGGGCGGTTAAGTAGACCACTGCCAAATTTCTGCCCAGAATTTTATCAAACAATTAAAGCCTTCTTGCCACCCATTTCAAGTTTCTTTCCCTTTGTTTCTTCTGCACTCGATTTTCCTCTCATCGGCTCTTAAGAGAGGAGCTTTTGGCCTCAGTTCCTTCACTACTGAGCCATCATGCTTCTCTTAACCCCTCCTGAATTCTCCCCCAACCCTTGTATTTAGGAGTTTAGTCAAGTAGGCAGAACGTCTTTAGTTTCTGTTTTGGTCCTGTAGTATTTTTATACCCCAAATTGCATGGCCTAGCAGTGTTTTCTTGTTCCTCTTCTGTGACAGACTGAAATAAACACGCCACCATCTGATAAAGGTCAGCTTTGAAACACAGCTGCCTCTTGTGCTTGCGGATCAGACCACAGAGCACCCAAACCTTTCCCCACTACTAAGAAAATTTAAAATCCAATTAAAACTCTTAGCCTCCTCTTTAAATCCTGAAGGGCTTAGGGACCCAGCCTCCTCAGAAACAGCCTCCCGAAGTCATCTTTCCCTTCCTCCTTTCAGTCACCACTTGCTCTCCTCAGTTGTTTATTTCTAGGATTAAATTGAAAAGACCTCAACAAAATCATTTTGGAAATGAAAACCCAAGAGCATAGACCTCTCACTTCCTGCTTATCCACCTGAGTCTTGCTATAATCATTCATAACGTGGCACACAAAACTTCCTCCCTCAACTTGCTTGCGCCAGCTTGAAATCCTAAGTCTGCCAGTGCCTGATTTCTTCCCACTCGCTTTCACATGGTTTAAATGGAGTCAAGCCCAGGAGAAATTGATTTGCCCCAGTTGCATTATACTTACATGTTTCTCTGATCACATAGCAACGCTGAGTGCCTACCAATAGGACAGTTTTAATCAACACCACAGAGTTGTCTGGGATGTGTGCAATCGGGGAAAGCAGGGACCTTCACTGTATCTGCTTATTAGCCCCTCTGATTAAAGAGACCCAGGGTGCTTGGTATCACTCACCTGTCACAGGTGCTCAGTTCCTCCAGAGTAATGTGTCCTCACCTGAGAGGTCAATTGCAATGGTGGCTTGCACCTCTGTTTGCCAAACTTCTGTTCCTCTTGATACCTAAGCTATACCATGGGCTCACTGGGCCAGAACAACTCTTTTTTTGTGTTTGTGCATGTGGAGTTAAGGGACTAAAAGACAGGGAGGGATATTTACCCTTTAGGAAGTCAAGTTTTGGAAAACTGAACAGCCTATGACTGCTGATGTTGGGGCGGCGGAGGGGGGGGCGGGGGGGAGGCGGTGTTTCCTTTCGCTCAGGTGATCTGGGAGCTAGAAGACCACACATGTGATTCAAATCCTCAGCAGGGATCCATGATGGCATCTGTCCTTTCCATGCTATTGTTTGATAGCTAAGCTACAGAGCAGCCCCTCTGCAGACAATTTACATGGAGGGAACTATTGCAAAGCACTGAAAGGATTTTCAAGCCCTCTCAAAATCCACAGGGTTCAGTGAAAAATAGAATCTAATCAACCTGTAAAAATTGAAATCCCACATCTATTGCATGACTGATTTGATTTGAAGTAGCTTCTTTTGGATCCCCAAGCAATAAAATGAATTGACTCTTTTTTCAGGAATGTTATCTGCATCTGTGTCTGCTTTTCTCAGCCTCCTCATCTTTATTCTGTGGCCTTCGTCTTTCAGGCTCCTGGTTCTGAAAACTTCCAAACCACTCCTTGGCTTTTGCAACTATAAATAAAAGGAAAGCAGTCCTTATTGCTTCTCTTCTATTTATGTCTGGCACTTCTCTATCCATTCTTTTTTTGTATTCTCCTTTCCCTGAGTTTCATTATTTTCCCTCTGACTCCCAGGGTTTTATGAGGACTTGCTGAAGAACCATTTCTTAATCAAAGGTGAATCAACAATTTCAGAATTTTGTATGATTGTTTGGGCAAGAGTGTGATGGGCTCAGAACAGAGGAGAATTCAGGGAAGTTCATGTTTAATTAAATCTTCTTCCATTAAGATAGGGAAACCTAATATATGTTCTACAAACAGACTGTACCTTCTCCCACTGCCCTGTGCTGTACAGTAAGTTCTTACTGGTTTATCTCTGGTATACATAGTAGTATATATGTATCAATCCCAGTCTCCCAGTTCATCCCCCATTTTCGCCCCTGGGTGTCCATACATTTCTTCTCTATGTCTCTGTCTCTATTTCTGCTGTGCAAGTAGATTTATCTGTACATTTTTTCCCAGATTCTTCACATATGCATTAATACATGATATTTGGGACAGAGTTTCAGTTTAGAAACATGAAAAACTCGGGAGATGAATGATTATGAGAGCTGCACAGCACAGTGAATGTACTTAGTGCCACTGAACTGTATAGTTAAAGGTAGTTAAGATACTATATTTTTCTGATTTGTACCACAGTTAGAAAAAAAAAATTAAAAGAAGATAGGGACACCTATAATGTGGAAAATCAACAATGGTTGGTTCATTAAGGGAAATAATCCAAGCCACATGGATTTAATCTTGAAAAAGAGAGTTATATTATATAAGAGTAAAGAACTCACCCAAGGTGGGAGTGGTGACATATATCATGATTCAGACGTGAAAGTAACTATTAAAGATGCTTTTGGGGAAATATATGGTATTTTTTCTTTATGATAGTCACTTCATTTTTTGATGCAAAAGATTAATTTTAATGCCTGCATATGTTACACTAACTCATTTTGGGGATAATTTGTAAAACTTGTTGATTCCTAATAATTATATCAACTTCTGCATCATTAGACATGCTCTCCCCAAAACCTTGCCCTACTCTAGCCCCAAAGCATATATTTAATGGAATATATTACAACATGTTCCTTTATGTATTAATACAAATAACTCCTTATTCAGAGAAATTCTAAGGCAGTACATAATGCACTAGTTCATTGAAGAAATAAAAAGAATTTTATAATTTTTTTGTTATTTGAGATCTGCAGATAGTTTATTTTATTTTTTGTCTGCACTGTGTGGCATGTAGGATCTTAATTCTCTGATGAGCAATCAAATCCCGCATTGGGAACCCAGAGTTTCAACCTCTGGACTGCCAGAGAAGTCCCTAAAGAGAACGTTTTTTTAAATCAGTTGAAAATTGAGGAATATGACATAGAACTCATTAGAATTTTTACTAGGGTCCAGACTCCTTTGGGGCTTCCCATGTGGCGCTAGTGGTAAAGAACCCTCCTGCCAATGCAGGAGACATAAGTGACGTGGGTTCCATCCCTAGGTAAGGAAGATCCCCTGGAAGAGGGCATGACGACCCACTCCAGTATTCTCGCCTGGAGAATCTCATGGACAGAGGAGCCTGGTGGGCTACATTCCACGGGCTTGCAAAAAGGCAGACACTACGGGTGACTTAGCATGCATATAGGCATGGCAGACTCCTTTACTCCAAAAATTACATGGAGATATTAGAAAACATAGCTTAATGTCACTTTCCAGAGACAATACCTGCAGTAAGGGTGTCTTCTAGCACCGGTCTGCACACAGGTTCAATTATGAATGAGGAGAACATCAATGAACTGGCCCAGCTTCTCCTCTGTCTGCCTCCGGCCATCTTCTCCTATCTGTACCCTGACAATGTTCCCGTGCTTTCTGCTGCTCATCTTATGAGCACAGCCTAAGATGGGAGAGCTTTGTTTTAGTTTGATCCACTCACTCAGTAATAAAAGAGGGGTAGGTGTGGGGTGTTTTGCTAAATTCCAAAGTGTTTCTGGAGAAGAAAGTTGTTGAAGCCATCAAACTTGTTTGACCTTCAGCTTCCATCTGCCTTGAAATTAAGCTTGCTTTTATTTTCTCCTTTGCTTCTACCTTTTTCTTTTCTTTCATAAACAATAGTGGTAACTATAATGGTAATAGTTAAAAGCTGATCTGTGTATGTGTGACCACTAAGTGTCTTTGAGGATTGGATGTGTATGTGCCTAGCTTTATGTTAATATTAAGAGTTCTTATTTTAGGATTTTAAAATCTAAGATTACTACTTTGAATGCTTTTCAATTTTTTTTCCTGATTTTTTGCTCCCATATATTAACATTCTTCATCTCTCCTGTAATATGAGGATAGATAATAAGAAGCCTATATTGCTTATCCAGCTTTAGTTACAACATATTGCATAGGAGACATTATTTTCAAATGATTTCCTTTTTTCTTGGTCTTGACTGTTCCCATCTCCCACCAAATATTTACTTAAATGGTATAAGCCATCTGTAGTTTATTAAACACCTTTAAGCTATTGTTTTAAAGTTTCATACCTTTTAATGTCTCCCTATTTATTTCCTGCTGGTATCAACATATACCCTGCCAGAATCAATCTTGGTGGATAATAACATATTCATATTAAACATTTAATCTAGGAAGTTTGCAGATAATAAGCAGAGTAAACATTTATGAGGGCCAGATAATTTTTAATATTTACAGAGAACTCATTTCTGTATTACAATCCTTATGATGAGCTTGATTATTTAAAACACTGTGCAGTACAAGTCCTTGCAGAGGATTATATTGTGGGAGAGCTTTGAGGATTGAGTACTAAACTGTTTACTAACTGGGTTTTCAACATTGTAAGAGAATATTACTTGTAAGAGTTTGAGTACTGTGCAAAGTACCTATGGAAAGGTGTTGACCTCATACATTTTTAAATTGTCACATGCTAAATGCACTCGGAAAAAAAAAAAAAAAGGTTCTGCCTTAGAGAACAATGTCCAAAAGTAGAACAAGTTTATTGCTAAATATTAAGGTGATTCATGTTTTTACTACGAACAAGATATTGATGCTTGTCCTACTCTTTTGAAACAGAAAAAATTTAATGGAATTAAAACAGTATCTCATTAGTGTATTTTTTGTAAAGTGTTAGTATCTGGAAAAGATTAGTTACAGGTTCAAGATTCATATCAATTTTACGACCGGAAAACTGGTCTGAGATTTTTTTTTAAGAAAATATTTTAATATATTCACTACCCCTCTCTCAGACAGCTCCCATTAAAGTCAGATAAGGTGAACTGGCTGGCACAAGAATCTGATAAAATAATACATTCTGTTATTGTGAATTGGTAAATAAATTAGCAATATAATTTAGATTCAGAGATCTGAAAAGTATTTTAGAGATTATGTAGTATCACTCTTTATTAAACTAAGCTTTGAATAAATTTGAAAAACCAGACAAACAAAATTCAACTGTTGATATAACCTAGCTTATGGCAGATTCAAGACTAAAATTCAGCTGTTTTATAGTGCTTGGAAAAGGGTGGATCTAGTAAGTAATCTTGAAAAATGGCCCAAATGAGTGAAAACATTCATTTGCAATGACTGTCCCTGCTTCTGAACTACCACTAAGGTGGCTCCATTTTTCTCTCCAGTCCTCTGAAACACATTGTTACTTTAAAGGTACATAAATCCCTGAGTTGTTTAACTTGGTAGGCAAAATCACTCTTAGCCCAGGAAGGGTAGTTTTAGGAAAAGGAGCTTTGAGTTTTTTATTCTGTTATTCTCTTTTCTTTTTCTGCCTCAAAAATTCCATTTAGATCCTAAAATCAATACTGAAGATAATTTATCCTGCAGCAGAAGGAGCAGTCTTCTCCTCCTATCTAGTAGCAGTTGGGAAATAATTGAAGAAGGAATTAGAAGTTGGTCATAGCACATTATTTTCTCTTGCATTGTTGAAGCTTCTTAAATATATAAATCAATAATTGATCAGAATGATGTGATGGATTTCCATGCATATTTCACTTTGTGCCATATAGAAAAAATGTAGTTTTATTTCATATTGAATTTGGAGATAATGATTCTATAGGAAGTATTAATAAACCATAATAATAGAATTCCTTGGCACAGAAGTGCTGTGTTGTCCAGAAAATTCTCTAGAACAGTGAATTTGACAGACAAATGTATTACCTCATGGGACTGTATGGTTTTCCCAACACTAGAATGAAAAATCAGAGTTTATCATGCACAGGCTTGCCATAAACAAGAAGATGCAAATAATAGATTTTAAAAATAAAGAAATTGTTTGGAAAAATAAAAATCCTTAATGTCACAAACTTTAAAACTGACCAACTAGCCCAAGGCTATCTGCAGATCCAGGGAAGTAGGGACCAATGTTCTTGTACTGCCAATAGCCACATAATGCCTGCCCCATACTCACTATTTAAAACAGTATTGCTGAAGTAATTAATTGATGAGCTAGCCAGTTATTGGATAAAAAAGTGTTTTCAAAATTTATCTGAATAATCTATATGTTGTTTATTGTTGTTTAGTCACTAAGCCATGTCTGACTCTTTTACAACCCCATGAACTGTAGCCTGCCAGGTTCCTCCGTACATGGGCTTTCCCAGGCCAGCATGCTGGAGTGGGTTACCATTTCCTTCCCCAGGAATCAAACCCACATGTCCTGCATTAGTAGGCAGATTCTCTACCACTGAGCCACCAAGGAAGCCCCATTATCTATCTATCTATCTTATCTGTCTATCAAATGAAATAATTCAAAATGTGCAGTTAAATGATTTGGTGATAATGCCCCCTGGTAATTAAAACAATTGTGTGGTAGTTTGAGCATTCGTTGGCATTGCCTTTCTTAGGCGTTGGAGTGAAAGGTTATCTTTTCCAGTCCTGTGGCCACTGCTGAGTTTTCCAAAATTGCTGGCATATTGAGTGCAGCACTTTCACAGCATCATCTTTCAGGATTTGAAACAGCTTAACTGGAATTCCATCACTTCCACTAGCTTTATTTGTGGTGATGCTTCCTAAGGCCCACTTGAGTTCACATTCCAGGATATCTGGCTCTAGGTGAGTGATCACACCATCGTGATTATCTTGGTCGTGAAGATCTTTTTTTGCACAGTTCTTCTGTGTATTCTTGCCACCTCTTCTTAATATCTTCTGCTACTGTTAGGTTCATACCATTTCTGCCCTTTATTGAGCCCATCTTTGCATGAAATGTTCCCTTGGTATCTCTAATTTTCTTGAAGAGATCTCTAGTCTTTCCCATTCTGTTGTTTTCCTCTATTTCTTTGCATTGATCACTGAGGAAGGTTTTCTTATCTCTCCTTGCTATTCTTTGGAACTCTGCATTCAAATGGAAATATCTTTCCTTTTCTCCTTTGCTTTTTGCTTCTCTTCTTTTCACAGCTATTTGTAAGGCCTTCTCAGACAGCAATTTTGCTTTTTTGCATTTCCTTTTCTTGGGGATGGTCTTGCTCCCTATCTCCTGTACAGTGTCGTGAACCTCCATCTATAGTTCATAAGGCACTCTGTCAGATCTAGTCCCTTAAATCTATTTCTCACTTCCACTGTATAATTGTTAAGGCTATGGTTTTTCCATAGTCAAGGCTATGGTTTTCCAATAGTCATGTATGGATGTGAGAGTTGGACTATAAAGAGCTGAGCACCGAAGAATTGATGCTTTTGAACTGTGGTGTTGGAGAAGACTCTTGAGAGTCCCTTGGACTGCAAGGAGATCTAACCAGTCCATCCTAAAGGAAATCAGTCCTGAGTGTTCATTGGAAGGACTGATGCTAAAGCTGAAACTCCAATACTTTGGCGACCTGATTCGAAAAGCTGACTCATTTGAAAAGACCCTGATGCTGGGAAAGATTGAAGGCAGGAGAAGAGAACGACAGAGAATGAGATGGCTGGATGGCATCACCGACTCAATGGAGGTGAGTCTGAGTAAACTCCAGGAGTTCATGATGGACAGGGAGTCCTAGCATGTTGCAGTCCATGGGGTCATAAAGAGTTGGACACGACTGAGTGACTGAACTGATAACTGAATTCAAAAAAATCAGGAAATCTTGAGATTATAATAGTGGGTTCTCAACAAACTAACAATAATTGAGCATGGAGGTCAGTGTTTTGGGTATATGATACCTCCCCCAAACCTCACATAAACAAGTAGAAGTCTCTTAACTGACTTGTATGGATAAGAACCTTGTTTCCTGTTTCACTTGACCCTGCAAAACCAGTGCAATCATAATGTTGCATACTCCTCTTTTTCATTTCAGCATGACATAGGACAGGCTATTAGTTTCACATATAATGAAAAATTTCAAAGGTAAAATACTAAATGTAATGGGGCTAGAGAGGAGCTTAATGCTTCTTTCAAGTGAAATGTCTGCATCCCTCAAGGCTTGCTGTGAGGTATCAATTATAGGGACACTTTATTGTGAACCTTGTTAACTTGGCCATTAGGACATGAAAGAGTTTACATAAAAATTTTCAGGAGTAATTGGAATATTTCTCCTCCACTTTGAGCCTTTACAATTGTAACTGGAGATCTTTGAAAAATGCATTCTTCATTTCTTTGTTCACTTAACTTTAGGAAGCATAATTTAGACTTTCTTGGTGACACATTATGGGAGTACATTATGGGAGTCATAGTACACATTATGATTTTCCTGGTGGCGCAGGGTTTGGGACCTTACTTTCCAATGCAGTGGGTGTGAGTTCAATCCCTGGTTGGAGAACTAAGATCCCACATACCTTGCTACCAAAAAACCAAAAGCGTAAAGCAGAAGCAATATTATAACAAATTCAATAAACACTTAAAATACTAAAAAACAAAACAAAAAAACTTAAAAAAATTAAACAAACAACTTTGATATGGGCCTGGGGGCAGATGGCATTAGCTTGTCATCCCCTCCTCACACAGCTACATTATCCTGATAAGTACATCTTCATGGACACACAGTGGCAGTACCTGAGGCTTTCTGAGTTATAGATGAAAATTTTGCACACACATTTAAATATATACATACTCAAGAACACATGCTCAGTGAATGGAGATGGGTTTCAAATGCTTCAATATAGAGACGGACATGATTACATTTTCTTCCCCTTGTTTAGTTGCTCAGTCATGTCCAACTTCTTTGGAGCCCTATAGACTGTAGCTTGCCAGTCTTCTCTGTCCATGGAATTTCCCAGGCAAGAATACTGGAGTAGGTCACCATTTCTTTCTCCAATTACATTTTCTTCTCCTACTCTCATTCTTTGTGGAGCCACTGTAGTCAATTCTGTCCTAGATTTTCCTGGTATTTGCAGAAAATTAATTTAATTCAGTAAAGTTTTGATAAATGCCTTCTGTGGATCAAGCACAAGAAGTGCTGAGGATGGATAATAAATGTTCCAGCCCTTGATGAATTTTCAATATACCATACTTTTAAAAGCATTGCATTAGCAGCTATTATTTTTACTTTTCCTAGAACAGAGGCCTTGTGCCAATGATCCATTATCAGAACCCTTCCACTATTATTGCACTATTCCTCAAACACAGCTTTGAGGAAACTGAATTCCTCCTTGTGCCCATAGCTCTATCAAAAGTATAAAAATAACAGGCAGAACACAAAAAACAAATGAAAGAGCAGATTTATTTGCACGAGAAAAAAATATATTCTATGGATTTAAATCACAAATGTTTCAGGATCATAGCTTAAATCACCTTACTTTCCACCTTCACTTATGTTATTTTTGAACCCCACAGGCATGTGAGTTTGTGATTTATATCAATATTTCTGTTGCTTACCATTGCCAACAATTCTACCACAAATTGTTTATAATTTTTGATATCTTCACTTCCCCTCCCCCAATCTTCCACTTTCTCATACCTTCTGGGTTTTCTTTTAACTTTCTCCATTTTGTTTTGAAAGAGCTAGATTTTCAAAAGTGCTATTCAACAGTACAAATACTTCTTTTTTTGGTAGACAAACTAGTGATGGCATCCTTAAGGTAATCTCTTTGATTTCTGTAATTTCATTTGTTTACACACTTTGGTCAATAGTGACTAGGTAAATCATTAGGCTTAGGATTATTTTGAGAATTCCTTTTGTCTTATTTTCTTGAGTGCTTTAAGAAATGATTTTATCATAAGGTGATACAGTCACATTTTGTTTCCCATTCAATGATATGCTGCTGCTGCTAAGTCGCTTCAGTCATGTCTGACTCTGTGCGACCCCATAGACGGCAGCCCACCAGGCTCCCCCGTCCCTGGGATTCTCCAGGCAAGAACACTGGAGTGGGTTGCCATTTCCTTCTCCTTCAATGATATAATCATAGGTATAACTATTCTGTATATGAAAATGAATATCATCAAATAGCTTACAATTTGCTTTTCATTTGTCTCCTGTATTTTTGTCCCAGTGTGTTTCAATTCTGTGACTCCTCAACAGCTCTAGTCTAAATTTTCATATTATAAAGATCTCAAGACAGCTGTTGTATGAAATCTTTATAAATACAATCTGACCCTAACAAACAGGAGAAAATAGAAAAGACTGCTTACAGACACCCTCCAAACATCTATTTAATCAGTGACAAGGAAGGACACAATTAATTTCAAAGAGAAGCAGGGACATAACAGTGCACTTTGGGGGACAAAACCATGATGACATCCTCTGTCCTCTGCTGAATGCAAAGTTAAACACCCCACTCACACAAAAATAGCTGTCTATAAAATGCCATCTGTGATGCTGAATGTTTTGGGGCGGGGGAGATGAAGAGAAATAATGTAAGGTAAACCAACATGTGGTAGACATCAGAAAAGCTGAGGCAGTCAGAAACGCCAGCTTTATCCACAAGTCCTATGGTATAAACAGCAATAACATTAACAATTACCCAAACAAAGAAAACATAAAGGAATCTTTCCGTAGACACAGAAGCAAAAATGTGTTCACCCAAATGTATTTCTGTCGTGTCTGGAAAAGCAAGGCTGTTTAGCAGTGCTGTGATCATCACAAGTACCATTTTCCTGGGAGGGAGAAGGTTATTTTTGTTTTCTTAGGTTATTGTAAAGTGCACATTAGTGAGTAAAGCCTGTCCCCTTAGGTAAATATCAATCTCATCTTGTGTGAGTAAACATAGATTTAGGCATTTAAAAAGTTCATTTGTTCTCTAGTTAAATAGGGTGTTTGCTGTTCCTGTTGGTAGAGAGTGAAGAGAAGTATGCATTCAGGATCATGGGAGGCTCTGGATAAACAGAATGGGCAGCATGAAAATGCTTGTTTTGAAGGATCTATTTAGCATGAGCTTCCAAAAAATAGCCCTGGTTTGAATCAGACCAGAGCTTCTTATAAAGACAATGAGTTTGGTCTCTGGCTTCGAGGCTTTCATTTCTTACACATGTAAAACAGCATTGGTATTGCATTAGTAGTGGGACTCACCCTTGAAGAGGTGTTAATGCTTAGGAGCAATTTATCTGACTTAATTTATATTTGAAAGTAATGAGCTATAGAAGTTCATTACAATGATTTTGAATCAAAAGGTCATACCTAGATGGCTAGAGGTAGTTTCCTGTGGGAATAGGATCAGAAGAAGGCTGTTGATGCCAGAAAGTGGTATATGAACCCAAAGAATTTAAAGAAAAGAGGGAAATTGAGAGTGTGTGTGTCTGTGTTTTTTTTTTTTTTATTTTTTTTATGTTTAAAAATGTTCTCTAAGATTTTTAGCAATGAAACTAGGGGCACTCAAGAATTAAAATGTGGTGCTAAAGTCATGAAAGGCAAACTTTTCGGTGAAAGAAATCTAAAGGTGAAAATAAAAATGAAATTCTTGCTTTCTTTCCTTTGCATGCGTTTGAAATTCAGAGCACTGCTCTGGTGGACAAGAATATTAACAATTGGAATGCAAAACTGAGTTGGTATAATAAGAAATATCAAAACTCTCATTTTAGTAATCAGAGTCTGAGTCACAGAGGACAGCCCTGCTTGAAGCCCATTAACACATCATAATAACAACCACCTGATGTAATGAAAACAAATGAATTCCAAAGAAATAGAAAATGTAAGATAGGGTCATTATCACACAAGCTAATGAGGAACAGACTTTACCTGTTGTCTTGGGTTCCAAGAAAATGTTTCAGTCCACTGAGGGCATTTTACACCAGGAAATATTTCATTCTCTTTTGGAATTTCTCCTTGGAACATGTTACAGAACTATTTTCTTGCCTTCAGCCTTCTTGTTTTAGTTTAGCTCTGCTGAAATCTCTTTCTGCTGCTCATTACTTAATTTATAATTTTACAGAAAGCAAGGATGTGAGGGAGCTGGGAAAAAGAAGGGAACAGATTAAAATGTTGGAGTTTAACACAAAATTCTTAAATAATCTGAAGAAAGGACTTTTATTTTTATTTGTTTCATTCTATCCTTTATTTTAGAGTTTAGTCCTTGCTGCTGATAAACATTTCTAGACAGTATATTGGAACAGGATGAGCACGAGCTTTGGAATGCATGTGGCTTTCGTTAACTCAGGATTCTAATCCATAATATGTGGTAAATAGTAGTAACTCATGCTTTAACTCCATGTGTGTTGTGAAAATAGATTTGTGTACCTTCCTATGTATTTCTGCCCAGCTCCCAACACCATTGGTGGCTTGGGTCATTTCACATATGGACCACTTCAAAGGCTCCTTCCATTCTCTCCTTGTTCTCTTCTTTTTCAATCCAGCACACCCTCCCCACTATGATGCAGGCATCTTCCTCACATTGCAGTTCAGAGTTTGTCTTTCTTTCTTCTTCTGATCTATTGCCTGGGATTTTCCAGGCAATAGTACTGGAGTGGATTGCCATTTCCTTCTCTAGGGGATCTTCCCAACCCAGGGATCGAACCCAGGTCTCCTGCGTTGTAGACAGATGCTTTACCGCCTGAGCCACCAGGGAAGCACTCTGATCTATTACCCAACTGTTTCTCAGCTGAAGGCAAATTCTCACATATAGACATTTTCCCATTGTCTTTTTAGACTGAAATGTGGGTAAATTAGGTTACAAGTAATATATATTTCTTCTCATTTAGTTGTCAATTCCACTATTTTGTGTGTGTGTGTGTGTGTGTGTGTGTGTGTAGTATGAGTTCTGTTTTAATATCCCCAGTGCAGAGATTGGGCTTCCCTGGTGGCTCAGATGGTAAAGAATCCGCCTGGAATGGGGGAGATCTGGGTTTGATAACTGGGTTGGGAAGATCCCCTGGGGTAGGGCATAGCACCCCACTCCAATATTCTTGCCTGGAGAAGTCCCATGGACAGAGGAGCCTGCAGGCTACAGTCCATGGGGTCACAAAAAGTCAGACACGATTGAGTGACTAAGCATAGCATAGCATAGCATAGTGCCAAGATTAAGGCCTTATACCTAGTGGTTCTTTAAAATGTCTTGGTAATAAATAGATGATAAAGGGATAAAAGTCATACAGAAACTCTAAAGTACATATGAATGTTAGTTGTCTTCTTTACTGGTGTCTGGAATGTAGCAAGCATATGCTCCAAAAACATATGAATTCAAATTCTAATTCTCCAACTTGTTAAGTTTATGTTCATGGACAAGTTATGAAATGTCTCTCAAATTTAGTTTTCTTATCTACAAAATGGAGACAATAAAATCTTCCTGACAAAGTGAAAATGCCAACCTGTTAGAGATGTTGGCAGATACTGAATAGTGTATAGTGCCTAGTGTAGCACCTGGATCACAATAGGGACTCAGTCCTCCTTCCTTCCATTACTAGACTAGCCTGTGGATAAATCTGGGAGACCATGAAATCTTTTCATAAGGCTAGCTAAAAATATGCTACGCATTTTGTTGTAAGATTGTGTTCTGGACTTATCTGTAATCAAGTTCTCCATAAAGGCAACTGCACAATGAGATTTAAAACTACAAAACAAAGATACCAACCCATTCACAATATATCCCATTGACTTACCACAGTGTCAAAAAAATTTCCAGCATTGACTGTTCAAAAATTCTTTGTTTTGCAAATATACCCAGGAATAGAGATGATTAAAAGTGCTTTTGATATTTTAATGTTAAGAAATAGTGTAAAAGAATCTCAGAGTTGGAAGATACCCTAAATTCAGAAAGGCAACATATCTTACTTTTCTTTAAGATAGTTCCAGTTTATGCTGATCTTTCTGTGATACAGAAAAACATGTAACAGTTGATCATGGAATCTCTTTACACACTAGTCTGGGTTTGGATGATAAATTATATTGTCACTCTACCTAAAGATATTTGTGCAGTCTCTATCTCATGCTTGAGATCTCTGCAATAACTCTATCACATGGTTATCAGTTGGCTTGAATTATTTTTCTGACAGGGAACTTACTACCTCCTGAGGCAGCCAAATATGTTGTGGCTTGGTCCTGATAGATCTTCCTTAAAATAAGCCAAATTAAGTCTGATTTTTGCTTCTACCCACTGGTTCTCACTATACCCTTGGGTTAAATACAACAAGTCTAACGCTTCTCCCACATGACAGCCAGCTCTTCACATATTTGAAGACAGCAATCATGTCCTGCCTGAGGGTGCTTATTTCCTGGCTATGCATCCCAATTTCTTAGTTCAATTGTTGCTCATATAACTTGGTATTAGAATTTTCTCACCATTCAGATTGCACTTCTATGAATGTATTACAGTTTATCTTTATCCCTCTAAGTGAATAGCCCAGAACACAGCAACATAATATAACTCTGGTTTGACTGATACCAAGATAAACAAAACTGGGATTGCTGGCCATGGGTACTATACTTCTAGTAACAAAACCAAATATTCAATAGTTCTACTCACCACATCAAACTCTGTGTTTTTTTTTTTCTTTTCCAGAACTTATTTTCTAAAAATGAAGCCAAGTTTCCTTTCATTCTAGGATTTGTACTGTTGTATTTTGGTAATTGAGTGCAGTGTAAATAGTGATCATCAAGGGAATAGTGCATTGATACGATAAGACTGGAAGCTAAATAAATGTCTATCAACAGAGGAATGGATAAAGGGAAAAAGAAAAAAGGAGGGATGTCTAGAAGGGATGTTCTGAACATTTTATTCAAGGGTGGGATTGTAATAGAAGAACCAAAGTCAACATAAGAGATAAAAGTTTGGTATGGAGGACATTAGTTATACAAATCAATACTGCATATTCTCTTCCCTTTTCTGAGCTAATAGAGGACTCAATTTTACTGCTTTCTGTGCCATTGAGCATGGTCATTTTACTAGTAATGGCCAGTGGACTTTGATCAATGGTGATTCATATAATTTATAAGTTGATACAACAAAGAGGACGAATACAATTTTCTGTGTTTCCTTTCACTGCAAAGGAGAATTCTGAATCTTATGCTGAAGTTGAAATGTAATAATATTAATGCAGTCTGAAACACCAAGCTACCATATTGGAATGTGGTCCACTGGAGAAGGGAATGGCAAACCACTTCAGTATTCTTGCCTTGAGAACCCCATGAACAGTATGGAAAAGCAAAATGATAGGATACTGAAAGAGGAACTTAGGTGCCCAATAAGCTACAGGAGATCAGTGGAGAAATAAATCCAGAAAAAATGAAGGGAAGGAGCCAAAGCAAAAACAATACCCAGCTGTGGATGTGACTGGTGATAGAAGCAAGATCCAATGTTGTAAAAAGCAATATTGCATAGGAACCTGGAATGTCAGGTCCATGAATCAAGGCAAATTGGAAGTGGTCAAACAGGAGATGGCAAGAGTGAACATCGATATTCTAGGAATCAGCGAACTAAAATGGACTGGAATGGGTGAATTTAACTCAGATGACCATTATATCTACTACTGCGGGCAAGAATCCCTTAGAAGAAATGGAGTAGCCATCATGGTCAACAAAAGAGTCCAAAATGTAGTACTTGAATGCAATCTCAAAAATGACAGAATGATCTCTGTTTGTTTCCAAGGCAAACCATTCAATATCATTGTGATCCAAGTCTATGCCCCAACCAGTAATGCTGAAGAAGCTGAAGTTGCACGGTTCTATGAAGACCTACAAGACCTTTTAGAACTAACACCCAAAAAAGATGTCCTTTTCATTATAGGGGACTGGAATGCAAAAGAAGTCAAGAAACACCTGGTGTAACAGGCAAATTTGGCCTTGGAGTATGGAATGAAGCAGGGCAAGACTAATAGAGTTTTGCCAAGAAAATGCACTGGTCATAGCAAACACCCTCTTCCAACAGCCCAAGAGAAGACTCTACACATGGACATCACCAGATGGTCAACATTGAAATCAGATCGATAATATTCTTTGAAGCCAAAGATGGAGAAGCTCTATACAGTCAGCAAAAACAAGACCAGGAGCTGACTGTGGCTCAGATCATGAACTCCTTATTGACAAATTCAGACTCAAATTGAAGGAAGTAGGGAAAACCACTAGACCATTCAGGTATGACCTAAATCAAATCCCTTATGATTATACAGTTGAAGTGAGAAATAGATTAAAGGGACTAGATCTGATAGAGTACCTGATGAACTATGGACAGAGGTTTGTGACATTGTAGAGGAGACAGGGATCAAGACCATCTCCATGGAAAAGAAATGCAAAAAAGCAAAATGGTTGTCTGAGAAGGCCTTAGAAATAGCTGTGAAAAGAAGAGAAGCGAAAAGCAAGGGAGAAAAGAAAAGATATAAGCATATGAATGCAGACTTCCAAAGAATAACAAGAAGAGATAAGAAAGTCTTCCTCAGTGAACAATGCAAAGAAATAGAGGAAAACAACAGAATGGTAAAGACTAGAGATGTCTGCAAGAAAATTAGAGATACCAAGGGAAAATTTCATGCAAAGATGGGTTCGATAAAGGACAGAAATGATATGGACCTAACAGAACCAGAAGATTTTCAGAAGAGATGGCAAGAATATACAGAAGAACTGTACAAAAAAATCTTCCTGACCCAGATAATCACAATGATGTGATCACTCACCTAGAGCCAGACCTCCTGGAATGTGAAGTCAAGTGGGCCTTAGAAAGAATCACTACGAACAAAGCTAGTGGAGGTGATAGAATTCCAGTTGAGCTATTTCAAATCCTGAAAGATGATGCTGTGAAAGTGCTGCACTCAATATGCCAGCAAATTTGGAAAACTCAGTAGTGGTCACAGGACTGGAAAAGATCAGTTTTCATTCCAATCCCAAAGAAAGGAAGTGCCAGTGAATGTTCAAACTACTGCACAATTGCACTCATCTCACACACTAGTAAAGTAATGCTCAAAAGTCTCCAAGCCATGCTTCAGCAATACATGAACTCTGAAATTCCAGATATTCAAGCTGGTTTTAGAAAAGGCAGAGGAACCAGAAATCAAATTGCCATCATACACTGGATCATCAAAAAAGCAAGAGAGTTCCAGAAAAGCATCTATTTCTGCTTTATTGACTATGCCAAAGCCTTTGACTGTTTGGATCACAATAAACTGTGGAAAATTCTGAAAGAGATGGGAATACCAGACCACCTGACCTGCCTCTTGAGAAACCTATATTCAGGTCAGGAAGCAACAGTTAGAACTGGACATGGAACAACAGACTGGTTCCAAATAGGAAAAGGAGTACATCAAGTCTGTATATTGTAACCCTGCTTATTTAACTTATATGCAGAGTACATCATGAGAAACACTGGGCTGGAAGAAGCACAAGCTGGAATCAAGATTGCCAGGAGAAATATCAATAACCTCAGATATGCAGATGAAACCACCATTATGGCAGAAATTGAAGAGGAACTAAAAAGCCTCTTGATGAAAGTTAGAGAGGAGAGTGAAAAAGTTGGCTTAAAGCTCAACATTCAGAAAATGAAGATCATGGCATCTGGTCCCATCACTTCATGGGAAATAGATGGGGAAACAGTGGAAACAGTGTCAGACTTTATTTTTTGGGGCTCCAAAATCACTGCAACTGGTGATTGTAGCCATGAAATTAAAAGATGCTTACTCCTTGGAAGGAAAGTTATGACCAACCTAGATAGCATATTGAAAAGCAGAGACATTACTTTGCCAACAAAGGTCCGTCTAGTCAAGGCTATAGTTTTTCCAGTGGTCATGTATGGATGTGAGAGTTGGACTGTGAAGAAAGCTGAGCTCTGAAGAATTGATGCTTTTGAACTGTGGTGTTGGAGAAGACTCTTGAGAGTCCCTTGGACTGCAAGGAGATCCAACCAGTCCATTCTAAAGGAGATCAGTCCTGGGTGTTCATTGCAAGGACTGATGCTGAAGCTGAAACTCCAGTACTTTGGCCACTTCATGTGAAGGGTTGACTCATCGGGAAAGACTCTGATGCTGGGAGGGATTGGGGGCAGGAGGAGAAGGGGACAACAGAGGATGAGATGGAGGGATGGAATCACTGACTCGATGGATATGAGTTTGGGTGAACTCCAGGAGTTGGTGATAGACAGGGAGGCCTGGCATGCTTCGATTCATGGTGTTGCAAAAAGTCAGACACGACTGAGTGACTGAACTGAACTGAACCACATGGGAATAGCCACCATGGAGTGTCATCAACTTTTATATTTTCTAAAACCTGCTCTGACTGTGTCTCAAAGGAAAGTTTGAGTCTATAAGCATGCAAGAGCTAGTTAACAAATGATTTAAGACTCCATTTAATAAACACTTTCTATGTGCTGAGTAGTATCCATAATTTTTCTCTTTCTATCTTTCCAAAGATCATAAGGGTTAATATTGGTTCTTAAAAAATATGGATGGAGAATAATCTACCTCTCAACGTGTTACCTAGTTCATTTCTAAATATAGGTCTTTATGGTTCTAAGATCTGTGTTTTTGCTACATTGTAATGCTTCTCTTACTACATGTTTATGTCTTACTGTAAAGTGAAATATGATTCAGTTCAGTTCAGTTCAGTTCAGTCGCAAAGTCGTGTCCGACTCTTTGCGACCCCATGAACAGCAGCATGCCAGGACTCCCTGTCTATCACCAGCTCCCGGAGTTCACTCAAACTCATGTCCATTGAGTCGGTGATGCCATCCAGCCATCTCATCCTCTGTTGTCCCCTTCTCCTCTTGCCCTCAATCTTTCCCAGCATCAGGGTCTTTTCAAATGAGTTAGCTCTTCCAATTAGGTGGCCAAAGTATTGGAGTTTTAGCTTCAACATCAGTTCTTCCAATGAATACTCAGGATGGATCTCCTTTAGGATGGACTGGTTGGATCTCCTTGAAGTCCAAGGGACTCTCAAGAGTCTTCTCCCACACCACAGTTCAAAAGCATCAGTTCTTTGGCACTAAGCTTTCTTTATAGTCCAACTCCCTTATCCATACATGACTACTGGAAAAACCATAGCCTTGGCTAGACAGACCTTTGTTAACAAAGTAATATCTCTGCTTTTTAATATGCTATCTAGGTTGGTCATAACTTTCCTTTCAAGGAGTAAGCATCTTTCAATGTCATGGCTGCAGTCACCATCTGCAGTGATTTTGGAGCCCGAAAAAATAAAGTCAGCCACTGTTTCCACTGTTTCTCCATCTATTTCCCATGAAGTGATGGGACCGGATGCCATGATGTCAGTGTTCTTAATGTTGAGCTTTAAGCCAACTTTTTCACTCTCCTCTTTCACTTTCATCAAAAGGCTCTTTAGTTTTCTTCACTTTCTGCCATAAGAGTGGTGTCATCACCATATCTGAGGTTATTGATATTTCTCCCAGCAATCTTGATTCCAGCTTGTGCTTCTTCCAGCCCTGCGTTTCTCATGATATACTCTGCATATAAGTTAAATAAGCAGGGTTACAATATACAGACTTGTTGTACTCCTTTTTCTATTTGGAAACAGTCTGTTGTTCCATGTCCAGTTCTAATTGTTGCTTCCTGACTTGCATACAGGTTTCTCAAGAGGCAAGTCAGGTGGTCTGGTATTCCCATCTCTTTCAGAATTTTCCGCAGTTTATTGTGTGGTCCACACAGTCAAAGACTTTGGCATAGTCAATAAAGCAGAAATAGATGTTTTTCTAGAACTTTCATGCTTTTTTGATGATCCAGCAGATGTTGGCAATTTGATCCCTGGTTCCTCTGACCTTTCTAAAACCAGCTTGAACATCTGGAAGTTCACAGTTCACGTATTGCTGAAGCCTGGCTTGGAGAATTTTGAGCATTACTTTAGTAGCGTGTGCGATGAGTGCAATTGTGTGGTAGTTTGAGCATTCTTTGGCGTTGCGTTTTTTGGGATTGGAATGACAGCTGACCTTTTCCAGTCCTGTGGCCACTACTGAGTTTTCCAAATTTGCTGGCATATTGAGCGCAGCACTTCACAGAGTCATCTTTTAGGATTTGAAATGGCTCAACTGGAATTTCATCACCTCCACTCTCTTTGTTCATAGTGGTGCTTCCTAAGGCCCACTTGACTTCACATTCCAGGATGTCTGGCTCTAGGTGAGTGATCAATTCATCATGATTATCTGGGTCGTGAAGATCTTTTGTTTTACATTTAAAAGAACATATGCTAATAATTCACTCAACCATTCAACCTTTCTTCAATAAGCTTTGATTAAGCAATGATTTTAAACTAAGCGTAGATACTAGATATTAAGTAGATTAAGACAGAGCCATTGCCCTTATTCTTTCTTTTCAAAGTGAAAGTGAAAGTTGCCCAGTTTTGTCCTATTGTTTGTGACCTCATGGACTATACAGTCCATGGAGTTCTCCAGGCCAAACACTGGAGTGGGTACCTTTCCCTTCTTCAGGGAATTTTCCCAATCCATTGATCAAACCCATGTCTCCCTCACTGCAGGTGGATTTTTTACCAGCTGAGCCACAGGGAAGGCCCAAGAATACTGGAGTGGGTAGCCTATCCCTTCTCCAGTAGATGTTCCCAACCCAGGAATCTAACTGGGGTCTGTGCAATGCAGGGAGATTCTTTACCAACTGAGTTATCAGGGAAGCCCCAATTCTTCTCCATATGTCCTTCCAGTGAAATGAGGTCAATTAGTATAACTCTGAATCTCTTAAGTTTTTTTCACTTGTTATGTTTCCAGGGAGGTGGGATGATGCAACTGATCTGTTAATCTGGGAAAAATAACTAAATTTTTTAGACGTATTCCACCTTTCTTCTTTTAAGAGGAAACCTGACTTTTGTGAAGTCATTTTCTCCTCTGCTCTTCTTCCCTGTGTAAATTTCCTCCACTTGGGAAGGAAGTGGAGGCCTATTCCAGTTCAGTGTTGCCTGTGACTGGGTTTGCAAATCTTTCTGATTTTGGAGTTCAGTGACCAAGCTCATTTGGCTCCCACATTAGTCAAACTTCTTCAATATAACTTCTATCATAGTAAACACTATTTTTGCCTATATGTTGCTGTTGTTGTTCAATCACTAAGCCGTATCTGACTCTTTGCAGCCCCATGAACTGCAACACTCCAGACTTTCCTGTCTTTCACTGTCTCTTGGAGTTTGCTCAAACTCATGTCCATTGAGTCAGTGATACGATCCAGTCATCTTATACTCTGTCACCTTCTTCTCCCCATGCCCTCAATCTTTTCCAGCACTAGGGTCTTTTCCAATGAATTGACTCTTTGCATCAGGTGGCCAAAGTATTGGAGCTTCAGCATTATTTCTATTGATGTATAACAAATTACCATAAATTTAAAACTGTAAAAAAAAACTCATTTATTTTCCCATAGTTTCTGTGAATGAACAGCCTAGGTGTGGTATGGTGGGATTGCCTGCTAGACTGAAATCCAGACGTTGGCCTGTATTGCCGTTCTCACTTGCACTTGGAGTTCTCAACGACACTAATGGGTTTTAGGGAGAATTCTTTTCCTTCTGCTGGAGAAGGTAGTGGCAATCCACTCCAGTACTATTGCCTGGAAAATCCCACAGACAGAGGAGCCTGGTAGGCTATAGGCCATGGGGTCGCAAAGAGTCAGACATTACTGAGTGACTTCACTTCACTTCACTTCACTTTTCCTTCTGCTATGATGGAGTTCTTTGTTTCCAAAGAACAGCTGGGTGTTGCTTTCAGCAGCTAGATCTGACCCACATTTCCTTACCCTAGGATCCTCTTCATCTTAATGTCAGCAGTTACAAATTGAATCCTCCATGTACTTTGAATTTCTTTTCTGTGACCAGCCAGAGAAAACTCTGTGCTTTTACAGGGCTCATTTGATTATGTAATGCCCACCTAGATAATCTTTCTAATAATTTCTCCTGAGCCATTTAATAAACTGTGGAAAATTCTGAAAGAGATGGGAATACCAGACCACTTGATCTGCCTCTTGAGAAATTTGTATGCAGGTCAGGAAGCAACAGCTAGAACTGGACATGGAACAACAGACTGGTTCCAAATAGGAAAAGGAGTTCGTCAAGGCTGTATATTGTCACCCTGTTTATTTAATTTATATGCAGAGTACATCATGAGAAACGCTGGACTGGAAGAAACACAAGCTGGAATCAAGATTGCTGGGAGAAATATCAATAACCTCAGATATGCAGATGACACCGCCCTTATTGGCAGAAAGTGAAGAGGAACTCAAAAGCCTCTTGATGAAAGTGAAAGTGAAGAGTGAAAAAGTTGGCTTAAAGCTCAACATTCAGAAAACTGAGATGATGGCATCTGGTCCCACCACTTCATGGGAAATAGATGGGGAAACAGTGGAAACAGTGTCAGACTTTATTTTTCTGGGCTCCAAAATCACTACAGATGGTGACTGCAGCCATGAAATTAAAGACGCTTACTCCTTGGAAGGAAAGTTATGACCAACCTAGATAGCATATTCAAAAGCAGAGACATTATTTTGCCAACAAAGGTTCGTCTAGTCAAGGCTATGGTTTTTCCTGTGGTCATGTATGGATGTGAGAGTTGGACTGTGAAGAAGGCTGAGCGCCGAAGAATTGATGCTTTTGAACTGTGGTGTTGGAGAAGACTCTTGAGAGTCTCTTGGACTGCGAGGAGATCCAACCAGTCCATTCTGAAGGAGATCAGCCCTGGGATTTCTTTGGAAGGAATGATGCTAAAGCTGAAACTCCAGTACTTTGGCCACCTCATGTGAGGAGTTGACTCATTGGAAAAGACCCTGATGCTGGGAGGGATTGGGGGCAAGAGAAGAAGGGGATGACAGAGGATGAGATGGTTGGATGTCATCACTGACTCGATGGACGTGAGTCTGAGTGAACTCTGGGAGTTGGTGATGGACAGGGAGGCCTGGCATGCTGCGATTCATGGGGTCACAAAGAGTCAGACATGACTGAGCGACTGATGTGATCTGATATAATAAAACCTAATCACTGGAGTAAAATCCATCATATTTCATCCCAGAGAAGATGTAATTCATAGCTTCCCTTGTGGCTCAGTTGGTAAAGAGTCCACCTGCAATGCTGGAGACCTGAGTTTGATTCCTGGGTTGGGAAGATCCCCTGGAGAAGAGAAAGGCTACCCAATCCATTATTCTGGCCTAGAGAACCCCATGGACTCTATAGTCCATGGGGTTGCAAAGAGTCGGACACAACTAAATGACTTTCACTTCACAGAGGGAAAGGCAAGAAATCTTGAGGGTTATCTTAGAATTGTGCCTACTGCAGCCTCCATCTTTATATTTTACCCAATTTCTCAAATTGTCAAAAAGTGATATAAGAGAGACTGTAGTTGTTCAGTGGCTAAGTCCTGTCTGACTGTTTGTGACCCCATGGACTGCAGCACACAGATTTCCCTGTCCTTTACCATCTCCTGGAATTTGCTCAAACTCATGTCCATTGATTCAGTGATGCCATCTAATTGTCTCATCCTCTGCCACCCGCTTCTCCTCTTGCCCTCAATCTTTCCCAGCATCAGAGTCTTTTCCAATCAGTCGGTTCTTCACATCAGGTGGCTGAAATATTAGAACTTCAGCTTCACCATCAGTCCTTCCAATGAATATTCAAGGTTGATATCCTTTAGTGTTGACTGTCTTGATCTGCTTGCTAAGGGACTCTCAAGAGTCTTCTCCAGCACCACAGTTTGAAAGTATCACATCTTTGGCACTCAGCCTTTTTTTATGGTCCAACCCTTACATCCGTGCATGACTACTGAAAAACCATTGCTATATGGGCCTTTGTCAGCAAAGTGATGTCTCTGCTTTTTAATACACTGTCTGGGTTTGTCATAACTTTCCTTCCAAGAAGCAAGAGTCTTTTTCGTTTATTGTAAACTCAACATCTCCAATATTTTCTTCCTTGTCTTTTCTCAACTGTGTGTGTGTGTGTATGTGTGTGTGTGTGTGTGCATGCTTAATAGGTTCCTTAACAGAAAGTTTACTGTGACTCTCTTTACCCAGACCTGCTTTCCTATTTTCAAGAAAAAGTTATTCAAATAGTTTTCTGAGAATTACATTTTGGAATTTAAGGAACTTGGAAATGAATTTCTTCATATTATCTATATATTTATTATATTCAAAGACTATGAATAAAAAAACACACCAGGCTATGTACAAACTTATAATTTTAGGCCTGGCAGGTTAGTTAAGAAGAAGCCATAATTTACTTCACCAAGAAGTCCTATAATAGATAACTAGAGCTTCTTAAGAATAATTCTCTCGGATCTTTACAGTACAGTCTCATTTTGCATATAGAAAAGTTGTCAAAAAAAAATGTTGCAGCTAGTCAGAAGTAAGAAAAGACAATGATAAATAGAAATGCATTTTGCTTTATAATGACTTTCCTTTTCGCTGGAAGAAAGCAACATTTTAATAACTGCATTTGGCTTTCCTTGTTGCTCAGCTGGTAAAGAATCCACCTGCAGTATGGGAGACCTGGTTTTGATCCCTGGGTTGGGAAGATCCCCTAGAGAAGGGAAAGGCTACCCACTTCAGTATTCTGGCTAGAGAATTCTATAGACTGTATAGTCCATGGGGTTGCAAAAGTCAAACATGACAGTGATTTCAAGTTATATAAGATGCTTGCTATGAAGAGTTTAAATAAAAACAGAAACAGAACTCTCTTTGTTTATGATGGTTATCCATTCGTTAAACTTTAGCAACCAATGAGGTACTATCTAAAAATATTTTCATCTATTTAAGGTAGGTATTACTGGTTGGGGGGAGATTTGGTAGCCAATATGATTCTTCTTTATCATTTAAGCCCATAGTGTAATAAGTGATAACATTAAATGGTCAAAATATATGATTCTCCTGTAAAAACACTTGCATAAGAAAAAAATTAATGATCCTGGCAAGTCAACTGGAAATACATGTATATAAGTGGAGCTCATAGTAATTTCAGAAATCTCTTGCTTCGGGGGAGTGAAGCAGTATCCATGATTACTAAATTGCATACACATGCCAAATAGTGAGCTGGCAAATCACTGCCAAGGTTGAGTGACGTATTTGATAACTGGAAAGCACACAGACATAAAATCAAAGCTAACACAGAAGTCCTTTTTTTCTCCAGACTTATTGCAAAGAAATGGAGACTTGGTCTCTTTTTCGTGTCCTCTGGGTTGATGTTTAAGAATCACAGTGATTTCAGCCAGCAGGATCTTGTCACAGTTCCTGGATTGATTCTTCATGGCTGTGTCTCCTCTGTTCTGTAATGCTGGTCATGCTGCAGTGCAGAGCGTGCTGTGCTTCCCACTGACAACGTGGTCCTAGAGCACTGGCTTCACTCCAGTATTAACACAATCATTTCTGGTACTGCAGGGAAATTGGGCTACCTCTTTATGCTAGATGAAGTGTCTTAAATAGGCATTTAATTTATTCATTGTAACAGTTGCTTTTGTTGAATAAATACCAACTGCTTATTAAAAACCTATTTATTGAAGATGAGCAGCTATATCATAGACACATATCAAATTTATGGTTACTAAATCTCACTTAATATGCTTTGAATATTCTATTGGTTTTTAACATTCTGTACCAAAATGACTGTATTTATTCTAACCCTTCAAATAAAAATAGCTGCTATTGAATAAATATGGATTTTTTTCCCCCTCTCAGGCTTATTTACACAATGGTAAAATCTATGTAATAGTTATCTCCTCTATCTTATTCTTAGTAGTTCAATTTTTCAATGTGTGTTTTTAATATTCAAATGATTTATGATCAACAGAGATTAAGCATCTTATTAAAACTAAATAAAAAATGTGAGATATTTATGACATTCCTTGTAATATGTTACCGCAAATTCTTCTTAATCTAGTAACTCTCTTGGGAGGAAGCTGAAACTCTGTTACCAAAAAAAAAAAAAAAGTAAAGAAAGCAGAAAGATTATTTAACTTGCTCCAGAACAAAATTATGTAAAAGAACTAAACTCTCTGGGCAGTGATCCAACTTGCAAATTAGTAGCTAGAATTCTCACTCAAGAAAAAATGTACAAGATGTGCTATGCTCTCATTCAAGAAGCTGATAGCAATTCCACATGCCTCCACTATACAGATGAATAACTGAATTAATTTTTTTCCAGAATGCAACAGTGGTATTTTATTATTATTTTGCATTGTTTGTTTTGACATGAAGACAGTCTGTTTTCTTTCATATGGCAGCTGACATTTCTAGGCTTTACATTGTCAGAGGAGGCAACCTAAAATGTATCCTTTCCTATACCTACTTGTGGTCTATGCAATGAGACTTCTGTAATCTGAATTGTTTTTCACTGATTTCTTGCATGTGCTCACTGAAGAAAAATGTTGAGTTTTTTTTTTTTTTTTTTTAGTCCATCTTGTGGCTTCCTTTTTAGAATAGAGTTGTAAGAATGAACTACACAATTTATAAACATAGAATGTATAGATTCCAGCTGTTGGAAACTATGTTGTCTTTTCGGAAAGTGTTTTAAGATCTCAAGGAATTAACTTTCTATGCAAGATTGGCATTTTAGTGTGGGAATTGGAATTGAATTACTAACAGGAAACAAGATATTTAGGGTAAGAATAATCAGGTTAGTACATAGTACTATCTGCTGCTGCTGCTGCTGCTAAGTCGCTTCAGTCGTGTCCGACTCCGTGCGACCCCATAGACGGCAGTCCACCAGGCTCCCCCATCCCCGGGGTTCTCCAGGCAAGAACACTGGAGTGGGTTGCCCTTTCTTTCTCCAATGCATGAAAATGAAAAGTGAAAGTCTGGTCACCATAATAACTCCAGTGAGGGTAACTAGAGTAATGCCCATTGAGCATTAGAATATTTTCATGAGGTCATTGGACAATAAAGATGTTATTCTGCATATTGCTCTAAATCCTTTTGATACAATTTATTTTATTAGTGAGAGATTTGATTGGATCCTCTTTTGTGAAAGTCGTGAAAAGCTTATTATTTTTTCCCTATTTTCTTCTGACTTTCCTGGTTATTACCCTCTCTAAACAACAGACAGACATACAGTAAGCATTGTCTGGGGAGTTGAGCTTTTTCCCGGCAAACCATTTTACAGAGGTCAGTAGAGCAAGGGATTATCCCTGATTGGTTAGGTAGAAACTAACCTAGACACTTCAAAAGAGCCATCCATTTCTTTTGCTTTTTGTGCATTCACTTATAATCAATGGGATGTAAAGATTACATTCCCGCGTCTATTCACAAGTCCCTTTTTCTTTGCATTAGTATTGATTTAAGTCGTGAGTCTATGTAACCATTAAAGGCATTATTGTATTTCCAAATTTTGCTTTCAAAGAAATCTGGAGTGTCCTTTTTAGAACTAAGAGAACATATGGGTCTATTTCTCTTAAATCATACAGGATTGGATTCCTGTTGGGAAAACCACAATTGAGTAGTTATTTATACACATTACAAAATTGTCTGATGGTGATTTTGAACAAGCAGAATGAATTTAAATTTTGAAATAAAAATTATAACAGAAATAATATTATGGTTATTAATTATAATAGCCAGGCCTAACTGGGAACACACATAAAATGCATTGTTTAATCCTTAGATCAAAGCAGCTGTATCCTATTTATTAATAAGGAAATCTGACACTTAGACCAATTAAGTATCTTATGCAAAGTCACACCAATATTAAGTGTTGACCTTGCTGCTGCTGCTGCTGCTGCTAAGTCACTTCAGTCGTGTCCGACTCTGTGTGACCCCATAGACGTCAGCCCACCAGGCTCTCCTGACCCTGGGATTCTCAGGCAAGAACACTGGAGTGGGTTGCCATTTCCTTCTCCAATGCATGAAAGTGAAAAGTGAAAGTGAAGTTGCTCAGTTGTGTCCGACTCTTAGCAACCTCATGGACTGAAGCCTACCAGGCTCCTCCGTCTATGGGATTTTCCAGGCAAGAGTACTGGAGTGGGGTGCCATTGCCTTCTCCGGTTGACCTTACTATTAAGAACCAAATATGTGTGACACCAAAGACTTTTATCCATTTTGCTATGTTACTACTAATGCTTTAAAATGCTTTATTAATGTTCAGAAAATATAGTTCATTTCATATGATAATAAAAATTGGAGACCACTTTTCTGGTTTGGTACTGTGTCTCTTGGTAATTTGGCCTTTGTCCAGCTACCCTGAAGCACTGACCAGCTAGAATAAATTACTGAATTGTTTTCAATAAAATAAATTTTAGCATAGCAGATATAATATTTATTACATTGGGTAAAAGCACAATTACTTGTTTCTCTTTCTGCTACTATGTCTTTTCTGTTTGTTTGATTTCCTAGTGCCTAAACTTGCAATCCACACAGAAATGGCTCAAATGTTCACAGAAAAAGGAAGGAAGGGAAGGAGGGAGAAAAGGAAGAGAGGTTTGGAAGAGGAAGGAGGGGAGGAGAAAAAGCAAAAAGAATAATGAATAATACATGGGACAGTTGCTCCCTAGAGTGTACTTTAGCTCTTGAGGATTATTTGAATATATGACTTTATTGATTATGTGTACTTGACTTTAGAAATGTGTATAAAAAATTAGTAGAAACAGATTTTAAAATAAAAGTGTTACTGCCTCCTGTCAAATATGTCTTTGATATTGCCAGAGAAACACATTTAGAGTGCTTCTAACTTAGAAAATAAGTTTCTAACTTATTTTAATTGAATATTTACTCCCTACTTGGCACAAATTCATCTACTAATAGGTCCAATAATTACATGAACGCATGTGTTAAATTGACATGAATAGTTCCATTATTGGGGAAAAAAAGGACAAGAATCTACAATACTCTGCATCATTTAATACTATATAATAATTTGGCCAATGAATTGATGCTTTTGAACTGTGGTGTTGGAGAAGACTCTTGAGATTCCCTTGGACTGCAAGGAGATCCAAACAGTCCATCCTAAAGGAGATCAGTCCTGGGTGTTCATTGGAAGGACTGATGCTGAAGCTGAAACTCCAATACTTTGACCACCTGATGTGAAGAGCTGACTCATTTGAAAAGACCCTGATGCTGGGAATGATTGAGGGCAGGAGGAGAAGGGGACGACAGAGGATGAGATGGCTGGATGGCATCAGGGACTCAATGGACACGGGTTTAGGTAGTTGGTGATGGACAGGGAAGCCTGGCGTGCTGCTGTTCAGGGGGTCGCAAAGAGTTGGACATGACTGAGTGACTGAACTGTAACTGTAATAATTTGGAAGTGATAGCATAAGAGACTGAACCAATGAAATACCTGTATACTAACAATCAGATTTTGTATCAAATGCATTTAAGATTCTGAGTAAACGAAGGACATGAACAAGACAAGTCCTTCTTATGTTTTGGGCAAAAGAGAAGTAAGTTCTGAGACAAATAGATGAAAAATATAGAGGGTGTGAATTTATTTGGGAAGTGTACCTGTAACTCAAAGTTTGACATGTCATCTAATAAATTTGATCATATTTTCTTTTTTTCTGAACCAGATGGGCCCTCCTTAATTAATATGAACACATGGTTCCAAAGAGTTCATAGTAGTCTCCCCATGGCCCAGCTGTGCCACAGATGATTCTCACTTCTGGGAGACTATATTGTCTTCCTGCTATAACCAGAACCTTCCAAACAACCTTCATTGCGACTCAGTCTCCTTCTTTTTCCTTAGACTAATTATCTTTCCAAAATAATCAGAATTGTAATTTAAATATTACAGTATATAATTAACCACACTGGTTGACAGAGAATGAGAAATTGTGGCTCTAGGCAAGCATCAAAGTTAATATGTACAATGGGGAATACATCTTGTAGTGTAGGAGTGTCATCTGGCTAGTATGCATGGAGAAGCAGAGGAGCAGAGCTGAGTGGCCCGAGCCTCCTCTGACCATGGGCTGCCTTGGGTAAGGCTTCTGAAATCCCAGGCACAGTCAGCCTACTCTTGCTTATTTCTGATGTATTGTTTTTCTATTTCTCTAGGTTGAGTTTAACTGCAGCTCCCCAATGACCATCTCTTTCATTCTCTTCAAAGTCTCTGGCTCCTTTCAAGTGTCTGTATTTGTAAGTATTTATTGCTCTTATTGTATCTGACCTGGCTTCGGGACCAGTGGTGAAGGGTTCTCAGCCTGGCTGTCTCCAAGGAATAGTCTAGAAAAGTGACATGGATGTGAACTCTGAGCCTTTATGTACTGGAAATAAGAAAAGGAAGGGGAAATGGCAAATAAGCTGTAATTAGGTCCCTGTGGGCTGCAGGACCAAGAATCATCTTCAAGCTGCTGAATTATGAGAAAAAGTTAATCCGTGAGAGACGGGAATAGGTACCCCAAGAACAACAGGGAGATTCTCTCTGGTTTTCACCCAAACCAGGACTTATCAAGGTTTCTGTGATATTGCTAATTTTCAATAACATTTAGCTAAAAAAATTTTACCAGAGCTATGCCAAAATGATGGCTCTCAGTCATCACCAGGACTTGTGTCCTAAAATGAATGCTAAATGAAAATATATCATTTCTTATTCATCTCTTAGGAGAATGAAAAGCAATGTCAGGCTGGTTCTCCATAAGAAGCAAAAGGAATCAGCTGATGTATAATTTGAAGAAAAGAGGAAAATGAAACAAGAGAAAAAAATAGTAAATTAGTGATGATTTGACAATCAAGTAAAGCCTTTCGGTTGGCTTCATTGTTAGCTTTGCGAACTTGATGATAACCTTTGGCCCATGTTTGGAGTTTCCCTGCTGATACAGCATGCTCACTCTTGTTCCCCCATCCTTTTTGGTTGTTGTTGTTATTTTGTTATTCCCTTGGGTTCCATTGTTGTTGTTTTTGTCTCATGAAAAGGCACACTGTAATGGATCCACTCACAGGATTTTTTAATTAGGTCCATTGCTTCTGCCGTGAGAGGAGAGCTGAGTGCCAGCATTTTTCCTTGAGATCTTTGCACCTTTACTGACAGTGAAAGATAATGACTCTGGCAGCTATATTCTAATAAGGTCTTCCCCTTAATGACCTTCGAGGGTAAATTAGAAAAAATGACTACAGTTGGTGTTTCTTGATTGGGTCAATTTTTCTTGCCCAGAGGATGTAAATGCTAGCATCATCCAATTAGATGCAACCTCTTCCTTAGACATTGAATACTTTTATGTAGATTTAACCTTAAACTGCATAGGAATGTGGATGGTTGCATCTGAGTATACCCAAGTCTGATAGTAAGCTGAGCTGATAATGAAAACAACCATGTGTTACATTTTCCTTTGATTGTAAGTGACATTAACTATCACTTTTCTTCCAATATTATCTCAAAATTAAGATTTGTTTAGTACTCAGAAAACACTCATTTATCCTTGTTTTTTAAACATGAACAATTATAATAGATGACTATTTTTTCCAGTATTTAGCAACCAATTTGATAGACAATTAAATTATGCACAAAAAGATCAATCAACTTTTAATGTGAAACAGTATAGTTGATTTCATTCTATATGCATTTTATGCTACTATTAAATATGCCAATTAGAAGTTTATGTATATTAAAATATCTATACCCACTTGCACCCATGGATATTAAACAATTAACCCACTTTTCATGGGTAATCAACCCACAATAATTTGGTTTGGGTGTTCATTACCCAGATTAATTCAAATAAAAAAGTGAGGCAGTGAGGCAGAAATTGGATAAGTGGATACTATCTAATCCCAACTGTCTTAATTTTCCATAGGGATGTCTGAATTGGATTTTGACAAACTACCTCTCTTTATCACAACCCCTCTGATCAAATACAATGTGATTTTTCTCTATTTCTTAAAATAAATTATTTTTCCATAAATTGTGTGGAGTTTGTAGTCTTCACAATTCTCAAGGACTAAAGGTTATAAAAATTTTCCAATCACCTCCAAAAAACCATTACACAATTAAATTTATTTCTATTTACATATGTATTTCTATATGCAATGCACAAAAACAATAAACATAAAACATATACTAGAAGCTTCTTAGAGTTATAATTAATTGATTTTACATTCTTAGCAAAATTGTGAATTATGATGCTTCTCCCTGTTTTTATAGACCCCAGCTACTGTCGGTTAATCAATGACCAAAAGAGCTAAAAAAAAAAAATGTCACCGCAGGGTATCAGATTCATTTTATAATTCAATTCTACTCAAAAGACCAACACATCTCTACCTTCTAGTAATAATATCTAGGAAGATTGGGTTTTTACATCTATTTGGATCTATCCATATGTAAACAAACATATACTTAAAAGTAGCCTAAATAGTCAACACTATGAGGATGTTTATGTTTCTGTTTGTCTGTGTTATGCAAGCATTCATTTAAAATAATCTCTATAAAATTATTTAATAATATGGACAATGCTTATACATTATGCCAATAGTTTTCAAACCTGGTTGCATGTTACAATCAATGAAGGAGCTCTTGAAAAATTAAATATGGCTAACCTCAACATCTAGGGATTCTGATTTAATTGGTCTTGAGTGGGATATGAGCAGGATTGTACTTTAAAATGTCAGTAGGCTGCTAATTTTCCTCAGTAACCAGAATTTGAGTTGTATAGCATTTGCTGTTGTTTAATTACTAAGTCGTGTCCAACTCTTTGTGACACCATGGACTGTAGCCTGCCAGTCTCCTCTGTCCATGCGGTTATTCAGGCAAGAATACTGGAGTGGACTGACATTTCCTTCTCCAGGGGATTTTCCTTCTCCAGGAATGGAACCTGTATCTCCTGCATTGGCAGGCAGATTCTTTACTGCTGAGCCACCAGGGAAGCCACTAAAAATATAATCCATGTTAAAAAATCCATGTTGAGAATGAAAAGGAGATACAGAAAGAAAGAAATTATTTAAAAAAATCTGTTGTTGGGTTTATGCGATATAAGTTTGGATGATGTTTATTTTATCTTCTTGTTATATTTACACATTATGTATATTTTTGATGATCTTATAATTATTTAAAGTGAAATTAAAGACAAATAATAAAAATATTCAAAATACATATTTTAGAAAGCAAAATCTTAGAGCTATATGCTTAGGACAAATTGTAGCCAATATACTGAGATAAAGATAAAGTTTATACTGTATTTGACAGTATAAACTTCCTTCCACACATGTATGAAATCTAACACAGACCATGATTCACAGATGGAAACACAATGTTATGCTTTGAAGGACTGAGCTGTAATGATATGTACCTCTTCTGGTCAGAAAATAGGAACCCACATAGCATGAACATAATATGCATAAGTAAAAAACAATGATGTATCATTAAGTAAAAAATTTCAATCCCAAGCTGCTATACCTGGATTTACATATCCTTATCAGGATTAAAAAGCAGAGACATCACTTCACTGACAAAGGTCCATATAGTCAAAGCTACAGTTTTTCCAGCCACACGTAAGGATGTGAAAGTTGGACCATAAAAAAGGCTGAGCACTGAAAAATTGATGCTTTCAAACTGTAGTGCTGGAGAAGACTCTTGAGAGTCCCTTGGTAAGGAGATCAAACGAGTCAGTTCTAAAGGTAATCAACCATGTATGTTCTTTTGAAGAACTGATGCTGAAACTGAAGCTCCAATACTTTGGCCACCTGATGTGAAGAGCTGAGTCATTGGAAAAGACCCTGATGCTAGAAAAAATTAAGAACAGGAGGACAAGGGGGAGACAGAGGATATGATGGTTCAATTGCATCACTGATGCAATGGACATGAGTTTGAGCAGACTCCAGGAGATGGTTAAGGACAGGGAGGCCTGGCGTGCTGCATTCCATGGGATCGCAAAGAGCTGGACACAACTGAGCAACTGAACTGACTGGCTGACTGACTGTGGAGACATTACCCTAATGCTTTTTGCCTACTTAAGTTACTGTTTTTGGAATTCTGCTGTGTAATTGCTTTTCTTAGATTTTGCTCTCAGAGGGCTTTAGATATTTTGTGGTAGAGGTCAGGGGCATTTCTGAAATTTTACAATATCTATACATCTGAATTTGTTCTTTATTTAACCTACTTAGAACTCATTGGCATTCTCAAAATTGAGAGTTGATTTCTTAGGCAATGGCACCCCACTCCAGTACTCTTGTTTAGAAAATCCCATGGATGGAGGAGCCTGTTAGGCTGCAATCCATGGGGTCACTAAGAGTCGGACACGACTGAGTGACTTCACTTTCACTTTTCACTTTTCACTTTCATGCATTGGAGAAGGAAATGGCAGCCCACTCCAGTGTTCTTGCCTGGAGAATCCCAGGGACGGGGGAGCCTGGTGGGCTGCCGTCTATGGGGTTGCACAGAGTCAGACACGACTGAAGTGACTTAGCATAGCACTCACTTTTGAACATTGCCTTTCCTCCATTCTTCTTTCTTTCATTCTGTGATTATAAAGATGGTACCTTTCAATTCCCTTCTACCTGCTACTTGTCTTAATCTTTTGCATATTTTCCATCAAATTAATTCAGTTAACTACACTGTTAATGATTTCTTCAGCTACATTCTCTAGTCATCATTTCCTCAGTTAGCTGTGCCTTTTAATGCCAATGATTATCTATTTCATGTCCAGTAGTTTTGTTTCTTTTTCAAATCTTCTTGAGCATTTTCAACATTCTTTGATTCCATGTTCATGTTTTAGAGCCGTTATTTATTTCTTTGAATGTTTTTAATATATGCTTTATATTTGGTGTTAGATGATTCTAACATCTGAAGCCCTTCAAATAAGATCTAAATTTAATTCTTAGTTTTTATTTTCCTAGTAATTTTTTCACTTATGATGGTTCACTTCCTTGTGTATTTGACAGTTTTGTTTCTATTGTGAACCTATATTTAACAGAGTTTAATCTATACATAGTTCAAGAAGCTTAAAATGACTCTTCTTTCCTGAGTGGAATAGTGTTTGTTTCAGTCCAGCACCAGTTCAGTCCAGTTCAGTTTAGTTACTCACTCATGTTTGACTCTTTGCAACCCCATGGACTGCAGCACGCCAGGCTTCCCTGTCCATCACAAATTCCTGGAGCTTACTCAAACTCATGTTATCCATTGGTGATGTCATCCAACCATCCCATTCTCTGTCATCAGCTTCTCCTCCTGCCTTCAATCTTTCCCAGCATCAGGGTCTTTTCAAATGAATCAGTTTTTCCCATCAGGTGGCCAAAGTATTGGAATTTCAGTTTAGGCATCAGACCTTCGAATGAATATTCAGGACTGATTTCTTTTAGGATGGACTGGTTGGATCTCCTGATATCCAAGAGACTCTAAAGAGTCGTTTCCAACACCACAGTTCAAAAGCATCAGTTCTTTGGCACTCAGTTTTCTTTATAGTCCAACGCTCACATCCATACATGACTACTGGAAAAACCATAGCTTTGACTACATGGACCTTTGATGGCAAAGTAATGTCTCTGCTTTTTAACATGCTGTATAGATTGGTCATAACTTTTCTCCCAAGGAGCAAGCGTCTTAATTTCATGGCTGCAGTCACCATCTGCAGTGATTTTGGAGCCCCAAAAATAAAAGTCCGTCACTGTTTTCACTGTTTCCTCATCTATTTGCCATGAAGTGATGGGACCAGATGCCAAGATCTTAGTTTTCTGTATATTGAGTTTTATGCCAACTTTTTCACTCTCCTCTTTCATTTTCATCACGAGTCTCTCTAGTTCTTCTTTGTTTTCTGCTATAAGGTTGCTGTCATCTGCATATCTGAGGTTATTGATATTTCTCCCAGCAATCTTGATTCCAGTTTGTGCTTCATCCAGTCCAGCATTTCTCATGATGCACTCTGCATATAAGTAAAATAAGAGGGTGACAATATAAAGCCTTGAGGTACTCCTTTCCCGATTTGGAACCAGTCTGTCGTTCCATGTCCAGTTCTAACTGTTACTTCTTGACCTGCCTAGCGATTTCTCAGGAGGCAAGTCAGGTGATCTGGTACTCCTATCTCTTTCAGAATTTTCCACAGTTTTTTGTGATCCACACAGTCAAAGGCTTTGGCATAGTCAATAAAGCAGAAATAGATGTTTTTCTGGAACTCTCTTGCTTTTTCGATGATCCAGCGGATGTTGGCAATTTGATCTCTGGTTCCTCTGCCTTTTCTACATCCAGCTTAAACATCTGGAAGTTCATGGTTCACACACTGTTGGAGCCTGGCTTGAAGAATTTTGAGCATTACTTTGCTAGCATGTGAGATGAGTGCAATTGTGCAGTAGTTTGAGCATTCTTTGGTATTGCCTTTCTTAGGGATTGGAATGAAAACTGACCTTTTCCAGTCCTGTGGCCACTGCTGAGTTTTCCAAATTTGCTGGCATGTTGAGTGCAGCACTCTCATAGCATCATCTTTTAGAATTTGAAATAGCTCAACTGGAATTCCATCATCTCAACTAGCTTTGTTCATAGTGATGCTTCCTAAGCCTACTTGACTTCACATTCCAGGATATTTGGCTCTAGGTGAGTAATCACACCATCATGATCATCTGGGTCATGAAGATCTTTTTTTGACATTTCTTCTGTGTATTATTTATCTTGTGCTTCTCTTAGGCTTATTTTTAATTGAGTATCTTGTCTTGGAGTTTCTCGTCTTGGAGTTTCTCAGACTTCAGTCTTCCTCTGATTGCTGCAATAAATAGACACACCTGAAGTTGAGCCTATAACTGTAATTCTCAGAGTAGGCTGATACTCTATTGCTCTGGTTACTTTCCCATTTGTTCCTTTCTCCTGGCTACAGACAGGAGGCTATTTTTACTGCACATACCTTTACTGAGAAGGGGACTCTACTGAGGTTTACAAATTTATGTTCACGCAGGAGAGAGGGAGCCTTACTTTGATCTCCTTTCCACATTTTTCAGAGATCTAAGTACATTTCCGTTGGCTCTGTCTATGTTCCAAGGACTTAAAAAATACTACAGATAGGCGGTGGGAAGCACAGAGCAGAACACCATCCTCATTTCACTCTAACTCTTTTATTAATATACTTGAAAAGTAATTTGCCTTTTTTTTTTGCAGAAATATAATACTTCTCTTTAATTTGTTGTCTCTTAAATCCACGTTTTTAGATTTTTGCTAAGCTTCAGTTCCTAATCTCACACTTGTCGATTTTTTTTTACTAGCCTGAACATCAGAAATTGATGTTTGTTTTCTTTCATTTTTGTCTTACTAGGTTCAACTCACTGTCTTAGCCTATCAAATTTTCTTAGGAGTACAATGTCTTGTGATCTCTCCCAACTTTGAAGCATTTGCAATTAGTCAATATTTTATATCACCCCAAATGTTTTTCTAAGTTAAATTTCATAAATATATAACAAGATTTAATTCTCATACTGCAGATTTCAAGTTCTCAAGACCAAAAATATTTCTAAAGCCTGAATATGCTTTGTCCTAGCTATAGAATATTAAATATAAATGTGTTAAGCCAAGGTGAAGATTTAAGTGTCAGGATATACATATATAAGATAAAATATGCATATAAATGAAAACACTGCATGATAGGTTAAAATGCAAATTTATTTAAAATTTTATAACTACACATAAACATTTAATTACTTGTAAATACATTTAAAAAGTTTTTCAAAAATTTGACAAAACATTGAGGATGAAAATTGCAGTAAATGCACTTCCTCTCTAACAATTTTTGTCAAAACATTATTTTTCTCATCACCTTAATTAATTTTGTTGCCAATTTGAGCACAGGATTATAGAAGAAAATTTGAATGAAGCACAATTTTTTAAAGTGCATCCATTAAAATAACTTTTAAAAAAGAGAATAATTTATTCCCCAATTTCACCAATATTTATTATCTACTTTATTGTGATACTATTCTAACTGCTGGAGACAAAGCAGTCAAAAATCTCTGCCCTCATGAGGCTTAATGGAAAATCAAATATAAATAAACCAGCAATCACAATTGAATAAGAATTGAAATATGCTAGATTAGGGGAAATACTATGAGAAAAGAACAATAAATAGGTAAAGGTTTGAGGACATGGGTGCTCTCATAGTAAACTAGTTGGTCAGGAAAGACCTCATTGGGAAAAAAAAAATGACATTTGAGCAGAGACATGAGTATGAGAGACATTGAGTACGATTACATGTGGTGAGACAAAACAAAAACTCTAAGACAAGAGACTATATTAGAGTAGAATTGCAATATAATAAATTATTGTATATACAATCATTATTTCTGTGCTATTAATATCCTGGCCTATTGATACATTTTTTGGTTCTTTATTAAATATAATAAGTATATTATTTTAAATTTATGGTGCTTTTATATTGGGGAGGGAAACTCTTCATTTTTATATTTATTGATTTTTCCTTCATAAATTGTGTTAAGAATGTTATTATTATAAATAATATTACGAATGTATAGTTTTTCTGGCTAAACTTTAAACACTTATGTTCACCTGCAAAAAGGATCACAACTGTGATTGAGATAACATATAATTTAATTTGAGAAACTGGAAAATTCTGAAAGAGATGGGTATACCAGACCACCTGACCTGTCTCTTGAGAAATTTGTATGGAGGTCAGGAAGCAACAGTTAGAACTGGACACGGAACAACAGACTGGTTCCAAATAGGAAAAGGAGTATGTCAAGGCTGTATATTGTCACCCTGCTTCTTTAACTTATATGCAGAGTCCATCATGAGAAACGCTGGACTAGAAGAAACACAAGCTGGAATCAAGATTGCCAGGAGAAATATCAATAACCTCAGATATGCAGATGACACCACCCTTATTGGCAGAAAGTGAAGAGGAACTAAAAAGTCTCTTGATGAAGGTGAAAGAGGAGCGTGAAAAAGTTGGCTTAAAACTCAATATACAGAAAACGAAGATCATGGCATCTGGTCCCATCACTTCATGGAAAATAGATGGGGAAACAGTGTCAGACTTTATTTTTGGGGCTCCAAAATCACTGCAGATGGTGACTGCAGCCATGAAATTAAAAGACGCTTACTCCTTGGAAGGAAAGTTATGACCAACCTAGATAGCGTATTCAAAAGCAGAGACATTACTTTGCCAACAAAGGTTCGTCTAGTCAAGGCTATGGTTTTTCCTGTGGTCATGTATGGATGTGAGAGTTGGACTGTGAAGAAGGGTGAGTGCCGAAGAATTGATGCTTTTGAAGTGTGGTGTTGGAGAAGACTCTTGAGAGTCCCTTGGACTGCAAGGAGATCCAACCAGTCCATTCTGAAGAAGATCGGCCCTGGGATTTCTTTGGAAGGAATGATGCTAAAGCTGAAACTCCAGTACTTTGCTATTTTTCTAGCATACATACTTTATATACTATGTGTGCTTTTTTTCTCTATCTCTTGGAGGCAGTTTTGTTTTCTATTATCCCTTTGCCTATGAATAATCTACATTCTAATGACAGCAGACTACTTATTTTTCTCAACAGAATGTCCTGTTACACATTTTACATGCTTTCTTCTTTCACATTTCTGGTTTGACTTACAAATTTTCAACTTTATAATAATGTGAAAGCAATATGCATTCAGTAGAAACTGTACTTTAAATTTTGAATTTTGAACTTTTACTGGGCTAGCAAAATGCAATGCAATACTCTCTCATGATATATTGACACTCTTCACATACTAATCGCAGTTCTCTTAAATTCTTCATCTGATAATTCCAGTATCTTTACCTGTGTGGTTCTGATGCTTTCTCTGCTTCTTCAGATTGCATCTTTTTGCCTTTTGGTATGTATTGTAATTTTTTTCTTGATAGTCATACATGATGCGGTGGGTAAAAGAAACTGCTATAAGCAGACCTTTAGTAGTGTGGCAGTGAGAGTGGAAGGGAGCATTTTGTAGTCTTATGATTATGTTTCAGGCTTTTAGTGAGCTTTTGCCTCTGAACTGCAAACTTTACAAGTATTTCTCAGATTTTTCCCTCCCGTAAATTTGGCAGGATTTCTATAGCCAGCTAGAGTGGGTATTTTACTTCCCCAGTTCAGTTAGGTTCTGATAATACCCTGCAGGTTGTGGGCATGCTAAGCCACTCAGTCAGGTCCAATTCTCCACAACCCTATGGACTGTAGCCCACCAGGCTCTTCTGTCCATTGGATTCTCCAGGCGAGAATACTGGAGTGGGTTGCCATGTCCTCCTCCAGGGGATCTTCCTGATCCAGGGATAAAACCAGTGTCTCCTGTGAATCCTGCATTGGCAAGCAGGTTCTTTACCACTAGTGCCACCTGAGAAGCTCATCCAGCAGTTTAGGTTCTGGTTATTTAGTTTCTCTTGAGAGCGGGCCTTGTTAAAAAAAAAAAAAAAGTCAAAATGCTCTGTTGTATTTCAAAATGGATCCTTTACCTGCCGCTCCGACAAAAGCTTCAGGGGATTTTTCTCCTGTACCTACTGTGGTAACGTGGTCAAGCTCCTGAAGATAAATCTTACTGTACTGTGGGAATCTCCATGAGCGAGCTCTCTGAAGTTTTTAACTCTTATAGAGTTTTTTTACTCTGAATCTCCAGCAGTCTGTCAATTACAGTTTATGTTTTATGGCTGAGCCCTGGTTCCCATGGCAGCCTCTATTCTTGAGTCTCTGCTCAGGTAAGCTGCACCTCTCTCTCTGTCTCCAGTTTTGGGTGCAGCAATGTGCCTTGTGTTCCCTTGCCTTACAAATCCAAAAAGATTTGTTGATTTTTCAGTTTTTTTTCTTGTTTTTAGGACCCATGTAGGGTGTCTTCCAAACACCTTAATGTGAAACTGGAAACTTGCTTTTTATACTTATAATTTAAGAGATGATAATTGTCTAAAATTCATTACACTTGTTTGCAACAATGATGCAATCTTTTATGGCTATGTGCTAGTTTAGTAGTGTTTAAAAAGACCTAAAATATTAATTTTTACTAAAATTACTGTTCTTTCTATGATGCATTTATTAATTCACTTGCTTATTCACCAGAGTATATATTAAGTATATATGATAATGAAAACCAATGATTTGCATTCTAAACAGATGTATCCATAGTTCATAATATCAACAAGTAAATAAAATAATTTTTAGTGATAAAATTGGAACGATACACATTTATAGGTATTTTTCTATTTTAGAATATGCAAGTTCCTGAGGATCTTTTGTCAAGTTTTGTGGGGAGAATCATATTGGTGCTTTGGGGTTATACTGATATCTTTTTTATGCTATTATTGAGTAGAGGCAGAGGTCCATCAGAGGGTGATGCTGCATCTGTGTGTGATTCTTGTCTGATAATATGTTTATAATCCTAGTTAAGATTGAAAACAGGAAACAACCCCCCCCCTCAAAAAGTGCATAGTCTTTGTTCAATATACAATTTAGTAAACTTATGAAAAGTTGGGTTGATAGTTTTAGAAAGAAGATTAAAGTAAACATTTTGATAGAGAAATTAAGCAATCATACAAATACAATTATCAACTGGTATAATAGTCTATACCCTTTTTAGTAGGTGTGTGTGTTAGTCGCTCAATTGTGTCTAACTCTTTGTGACACAATGGACTGTAGCCTGCCAGGCTCCTCTGTCCTTGGAATTTTCCAGGCAAGGATACTGGAGTGGATAGCCATTCCCATCCCCAGGGGCTCTTCCCGACTCAGGGAACAAAACGAGGTTTCTTCTTCTCCTGCACTGCAGGCAGATTCTTTACCCGCTAAGCCACTGGTGATGGTCACATAATATTTTTGGTAACCTTTCAAAATATCTGGCCTCAATAAAATAAGTCTATTTAAAATTTTTTTGAGAACAATTAAACTTAATATGTCTTTGCTGTTAAAATTCTTTACATTTGTATTCTTCCAATCTTCTGTTTTCACTTCTTTAGTTCTGAGTGGGCAAAGAGCACCATCATAGATTTTTGGAACGAAATTTTCCCTTATATGTACTTTTCTGTTTTTTTTTTTTTTTACTTTGTGGATAAGATTTGAGAAACAACCTTTTCTTTCTCTACATAATCACTAACTACTCTTTAGAATTAGCCAAACTTTGCAACATACAACAAATTTATGTTAAATACACATTTGCTGAATGTCAATACTTTGCCTAAGTACTAGAAGTAAAAATAGTATGGTAAGAGGTGTGATCAGTAAGAGGCAGCCACTCCTTTCAGGTTAATCATAATACAACTTGAAACAGCATGTAATGACTAATTCAAATTGTTAAAATAACCAGTGAAATATGTTAGTTTTGTAAAGTAATATTATTGAAACGATTCAAAAAAAAAGTGTTACCATGGTCTTTCTGTCCTTTTCTGCTTGTGTAAAGTTATTCTATTATGGAAAATCCCTAGAAGGTACAATGTACAATACTTTAAACAAAAGATAAACACAGCTCTTTTCTCTTTCTCAATATAAAATTATCAAAGTCAAAATTGATATGTACTTATTTTGTAAGTGGTTAGAAGAGATTTACGTTTTGAACATGAATATACACATGCACACTAACTATATGGTTTGATCAATTGCAGATTATTTGAATCATTTTAAAATATGCAACTGATTAGAGGAGGTGGAAATGCTTCAGGGAAAAAGCAGATAAATAAAGAGAAAATATAAGTAGTGAAAATAAGCATGCTCACTGTTAGGTGTATAGATATGACATAAATAAAAGCTCTTGCCATTCATTCCAGGGCCACCCTGGGTGTAAAACTAAATAGGAAAGCAAGTGGCGGATGTAATAGTCACTGAGGGGTAGGTATTAGAATAAAAAATGAAAAAAAATTCACAAAATTAATCAGAAATTATCCCTTTCTTCAGGAGTCTGAGATATTATAAGATCAGCATGTGTACTAATAGGAAGAAACATAGTTTGCACCTTAGGTTGGATTTTCTAGGAAGCTGATCCTGTCTGAAAGAGGGATTTGGGTGCCTGGATTTATTGAATTAGTACTATTTAAGAAAAACTTGTGTGGGAATGAGGAAAGAAAAATGAGAAAGAGGAAAGAATTTACAAGAATGTGGTCTCAGGTTAATTTTGTTGTTAGCCTGACTGAAGAAGTATTCTGGAGGGTAAGTTGCATTGTAGAGGTATCCGCCTTGTGACTAGGGGAAGAGACTTTTGTACCCGAAGTTGTCAGACGTCATTAGCCTTTCAGAGGGTAAAAATGTAGCCTCCCAAGAGGAGCAGTTGGAGAAGTGTTGACTGTCAGTGAAGGGTAAGACTTCAGAGAAAATTGTGTCTAATAAGCCGTTCTTACCAGCACCCACGGGGAGATGAGAGCGCTGGTCAGTAAAGGGGACTTGGATGTGGCACACACAATGTCTGCCCATCATGTTAAATAAAAATACAAAATAACATGTGTAGAAGATGTAGTTTCTGCTGAGAGATTTGTCAAAGACTTTATGAGATGTAGCCTTGATTTCCCTGCATAACTAGAGCTTGCAATTGAACATCAACCCATTTCTGTTACTCTGCAGAATTACTTGTGGGAAATCCTGGAATTCCTTTGGCAATGATTTTAAAGCTGTGTCCAGTAAAATCAAGTCAAATAACTTACTTCCGGTTTTTATAGGCATGTTACCAGTGAAGGTTGCAGGTTATCTCAAAGAAATATGAAATGTGAAACAAGGATATGTTATGGTCCAAACCATTATAGTTTCTGTCATTTTTTACTGGTGCATTTTATGTAGCTTTGTGTTTATGTGTGGTTTGTTGAGGTGGGGAAATATATTTTTCTATTTTCTATTTCTGGAACTAGTGTTTTAAAGATCTTATTTAGGAAAGTCTGTTTTTTTTTCTTCTTCTATTTACATTGTAGTCTTGTAATTTAATGACAGTAGAGGGAGCTATATTGTGTTGGAAGTTTATAAAATTCCCATAGTTAAAAGTGTTAAGTATGTGGGTACTGGAGGAGTCACAATCTATTTAATAATTATATCCAGGGACTAAAGTAGATGGGGACATTGAATCAATGTCTGTAATGTATTCATAGTCTGTTTGATTATAGAGTATGAATCTTTTGATTATAATACAATTTTCCTTTCAATCTTATATTCCTCTGCTTAATTTAGGATTTTTGAATGTCCATATTCATTTTCATAGCATGCATTAAAAAGTACAAAATGAGGGGACTTCCCTGGTGGCCCAGTGGCTAGAATTTCTGGTTCCCAACACAGACGGCTTGGGTTCAATCCCTAGTGAGGGAACTAAATTCCATATGCCACAACTAAGAGTCCCCATGCCATATCTAAGACCTGGCACAGCCAAAAAAAATTACAAAAGAAGAGTCTAATGTGTAATATGGTCACTATAGACTATAGTTGATAACATTGTACTGTAGAATTTAAATTTTCTTACCAAAAAAAGGGTAAATATGTGAGGTGATCCATGTGTTAATTAATTAACTTAATGGGGGAAATACTTTCAAAGAGGAAAAAAAAAGTACAAAATGATCATAGGCAAAAATTTGTACTTCTAATGTACTGAGAGAAAAGTAAGTCACTCACCTATTTGGGAATTTATTAAATATTACCCATTCATGGACTATTCCCAGAGTAGCTTTTTGTTAACTATATTATCTGTATTAGAAAGAATTATAATTTGTAGTTTTTCAAACAGGAGCCATGAAATATTTGGAGTGTTCTTTGGGAAATTACCTATTTTTGCTTGAAGGAGGAAAACCAATTAATTCCTAGATACAGAAATTAGGTTTTTGCATACAAACTTTGCTATGATGATAGAATGAGATTATTAAAGGTAGTGATCTCCCATTATCATACTACTTCCTGATTCTTCTCACTGGTTTACAGCTTTCCCAGCACTCTTCCTCAGAGTTTACCGAGAGAGAGCTATTAAAGTATGTGTGTATGTGTGTGTGTGTGTGTGTGTGTGCGCACACTCAGTCATGTCTGACTCTTTGGGTCCCATGGACTATAGCCTGCCAGGCTCCTCTGTCCATGAGATTTCCTAGGCAAGAGTATTGGAGTGGGTTGCCACTTCCTTTTCCAGGGGATCTTCCTAAACCAGGAATCAAACCCATAAACAGAGACCTAATTACATTTACCTGGAGAAGGAAATGGCAACCCATTCCAGTACACTTGCCTGGAAAATCCCATGGATGGAGAAGTTGCAAAGAGCCAGACACAACAAGTCAGTGTGAAGTAGGTGGCCTTCATGTAAGGAAAAGGATTCCATTGAGTGGCAACATAAGTGTTGATCAGAGAAGTGAACTAGTGGTGAGCCAAACATTTCATTAACTCTAAGAACTTAAAAGAGGTCAGTAGAGAAAAATCATTGAAATTGGATTTGGATGCCAGAACTGATCACACCTTACCTGCTCAGAATCTCACATTTAAACCTCCAAATGAATGGCATGTCCTTGAAGATGTTCTTCCTGAGAACTTCTTTGCTCCTTCCAGTAGATTTCACCATCCCTTCATTTGTGCACCACAGAGCTTCCTATAAAAGTCTACTAAAGCTCATAGAACATGACCACAGCCTGTTGTGGGGGGTGGGGCATCATGGTGTTAATACAAAGACTGGGATCAAAAATAGGAGTAGAGCCTCATCTTGTGTCTTCCCGGTTGCAGGTAGCTTATTTATCTGCTTTGAATCATTTCCTTACTCTGTAACATTATCAAATGGTACCTTTGTAATTGTATAGCTTTTACAAGAAAAACCAGACATACCATTTATCATAGAAGTAAAAGAATTTGCTTTAGAACATGCTGGAGTTCAAATCCTACTTGATTACTTAGTAGCTATGTTAACTTGGGCAAGCTGCTTTATTTTTCTATACCTTAGTTACTAGTTAGTAATCAATTTGCATCAAATTTGGTATGGGAAATGTCAATGAGCTTGACATTTTTGTGTTGATTGGTGGGTTTATGGTGACTGCAGCCATGAAATTAAAAGATGCTTACTCCTTGAAAGGAAAGTTATGACCAACCTAGATAACATATTCAAAAGCAGAGACATTACTTTGCCAAAACAAAGGTTCGTCGAGTCGAGTCAAGGCTATGGTTTTTCCTGTGGTCATGTATGGATGTGAGAGTTGGACTGTGAAGAAGGCTGAGAGCTGAAGAATTCATGCTTTTGAACTGTGGTGTTGGAGAAGACTCTTGAGAGTCCCTTGGACTGCAAGGAGATTCAACCAGTCCATGCTGAAGGAGATAAGCCCTGGGTGGTCTTTGGAAGGAATGATGCTAAAGCTGAAAGTCCAGTACTTTAGCCACCTCATGCGAAGAGTTGACTCATTGGAAAAAACTCTGATGCTGGGAGGGATTGGGGGCAGGAGGAGAAGGGGACGACAGAGGATGAGATGGCTGGATGGCATCACTGACTCGATGGACGTGAGTCTGGGTGAACTCCAGGAGTTGGTGATAGACAGGGAGGCCTGGCATGCTGTGATTCATGGGGTCACAAAGAGTCGGACACGACTGAGCAACTGAACTGAACTGAACTGAAGGCAAATATATCTATTTCTTTCTTCTAACATTCTTATATATTCCCCAGACTTTTTCTTTCAAATTAAAAGTAATTAAAATGAATGTATGAAGTTTCCAAAATATATTCACTTTGGGTAATATTTGGAAAATACTTTAACTTGATTAGATCTTTTTTACTCTAAGACTCACCTATAACCACTTATCTTTCCATTTGGAAACTTAAAACAAGCACCTCACACTTAAACATCTAATATCAAGCTCCCGCTGCAGCCTTTTCCATCCCAGTGAAGGATAACATCTTATGTAAATTCAAGCCGCAAACCTTGACATCAACCTTAACTTCACTCTTTCCTTCAAACCAATCATCCAGTATCAGGGCCTTAGTTTTCAAATCTGTTCAGGACATAATCACTCCTCACAAATTCTGTGGCTACGACTTGCCACCTTTCTTTCCCACCTGGACAGCTATAATAGCCTCACAACTTCACTTCCTGTTCCTGCCCTTAGAACCTTTCATACCTTCAACAGAACAATGAAAGTTATCCTGTGTCAAAAATAAAACAACAGGCCCCAAATAGGGTCACTTATCGTAAACCCCATGTCAGCAATTGATTATAATTTTGGCTCTCTTAAAATGAAACCTTAAACCAGTCAATCAGGAATCACTTGATCAGCACTAGTTAGGTCATCTACATGATAGACCCCCACTGTCTCTTGCAATCAGAGAAGGCAATGGCACCCCACTCCAGTACTCTTGCCTGGAAAATCCCATGGGTAGAGGAGCCTGGTAGGCTGCAGTCCACGGGGTCGTGAAGAGTGGAACACAACTGAGCAACTTCACTTTCAATTTTCACTTTCATGCATTGGAGAAGGAAATGGCAACCCACTCCACTGTTCTTGCCTGGAGAATCCCAGGGCCGGGGGAGCTTGGTGGGCTGCCGTCTATGGGGTCACACAGAGTCGGACACAACTGAAGCGACTTAGCAGCAGCAGCTGCAGTCCCTTGCAATAACCAACAGAGGTTTTTCCTTCCTTGTTTTTATTGCCTTCTGTCTTTCGTTTCACATAGCACCTTGTAGCTTCTTTGTATCTGTTAGACTGGATGCTGCCTGATTCAAATTAAATATTGCTTAAACTCTTAAAATGTTTAATACATCTCAGTTTATCTTTGGATAACTGTTAAAGAGTCAGATCATGTCACCCATCTGATTCAAACTTTCCAATGACTCCAGGTCCAATTTGGAGTGAAAAGCAAAATACTTCCAATTACATGATCTGGTCTTCCCCCCGGGACTCATCTACCTCCACCCTCCACTTCAGCTCTATTAGCCTTCTTACACACTGTCCACCCAGAGACTCTGTGTCCTTTCCCTCTGCCTGGAAGTTTCTTTATCTGGATGTCACAGAGCTTGCTCTCTTACCTCCTTAAAGTCGACATTCAATTGTTACTTTCTCACTTTTATCTTTTCAACCACCCAATGAAAAAGTGCTATCTCTACAACAGTTTCTATTTACTTGATTCAAATGCTTAAATTTTCTCCATAACATTTCACCACTGTTCAACATATAATATGTTTTATTTGTTTAATTTTATTGTCTGTATTCTGCCTCTATCATTACTCCATTCTCAACATACAGACCAATACAAATTAGTATTTCTTGAAAAAAAGAAATGATAAAACACATACAAGAATTGACATTTTATGAGACTAAGTTTTGCCATGCATGTTTTTTTCATTTATTCAGAGTCTGTTTCATATCTTTTGATGCATCTTACAGTTCTTATTTATTTATAGTTTTATTTATCTGTATCATCTGAAGTGTTACCTTTATATATTTATCTAGTTATTGGTCACACCATGAAGCATGAAGGATCTTAGTTCCCCAAAAGGGGATTGAAACCTGTCCTTTCAGGGGAAGCACAGAGTCCTTACCACTGGACTGCCAGGGCTCCCCTACAGTTCTTTTTAAATGAGCCCTTCATCTTCCTTGAATAATTTACTCCAGTATTATTTTATACCTTCTATATGATTATAATAGGGTTATTTTCCATTTCAACTATTTAGAGCTATTCTAAAAAAGCATTAATATTTGATACTAACCTTATTTATAGCTATTTTACTAAATTATCTTACTAATTCTATTAGTTGTGATCAGATTATATATGAGTTGCAACACTTTGCTCAATAGTCTTTAGCTGTTATTTCATGGACCCCTAATGTTTCAGATGAAAAGTCTAGTGCTAATCTGATTTCCACATTGCATACCATCCCCTCTCCAACTCCTACTCCTGTTTTCAACCTGGTTTGATATTATCTTTTTAATGTGGAATTTTGGAAATTTGTATTGATCCTGCCTGGAGGTTTGTGAATCTTTTCCATATGTAGATCAGACTCTTTTAATTCAGGAAATTTTTCTTTTATTATTGTCTAATTATTAGTTTGACACGTGTTCTTTTTTCTCCTTCTGATACTCCTGTTTTCTGCATTTTATATTTCTAAGTATCTATTTCTTATCTTTTAGCTTTTCCCTCAATTTCCATTCCTTCCTATTCTGTTCTGTGTTATGATATTTCATTTTCTTTTTTTTTTTTTTGATATTTCATTTTCTATTTGAACTTCAAGATCAATAGATCTGTTCTTGGCAGTGATATTTCTAATTTTCAGTTTCTCTATTGACATTTTATATTTAAAAATGATATATGTTCCAGAATATTCTTTGGTTGTCCTTGTGTATTCCAATTTTTACAGGTTTTTTTTTTTTTCCTGGCTTTCCATCAGTTTTGTTTCAGTTGTTGCCAACTATTTCAAATTAATATTTGATCTTCTTTCAGTCATTTAAAGTGATCCATTATTTTGTTTTTGTTTTTTTCTCTTTATATGTTCCATCAGCATTCATATGGATCTACAAAGTAGCAGCTAAATTTTGAAAGGAAGGTACAGAAATTTCTGTCTTTGTGGCTCAGTTGAGTACAAACTGAAGGGTATTTCCTTCTGCTGAGGAATGGGGTGAAAGTGAAAGAAAGTGATGTTGCTCAGTCATGTCTGATTTTTGTGATCCAATGGACTGTAGCCTGCCAGGCACCTCTGTCCATGGGATTTTCCAGGCAAGAATACTGGAGTGGGTTGCCAATGGGGTAGAAACCTGATATTGCCTGATTTCTTGTGTGGAAATTATATCCCTTTCCCAAACAGTGGGACTAAGATTGATTTTAATGTAGTCTAACTTGAAAATTATCTCGATGGTCAAGGTTGGTCTTCCCAGAATCACAAGCAGCCCTCTCTCCAGGGATTTTACTGATTTTTGCTATTTGGATTTGCACAGAGATCTGCTAATCCCATGTTTGATTTTGACCTGAAGAAAAGCAAGTCCTCTCTTAAGCTCCTCCTTGCTGACACTTCCTGACACAAGAATAAGGTCCCTCACCTGCCTTCTCCTAGATCCTAGGAGACGCTGTGCTGCTGGTGTGTTCTCAAAGCTTATTAACTCACTTCCCCTAATGGTTATGTGACTCTGAAAAGGGAGATGGAAAGAAGTCTGGACATCATCTCAACTCACATTCTCAAGTGCTTAAACTGTCTAAGACCATCAGGTTTAAATTAAATCATAACAATTCACAGATATTTTCATGTAAACAACCAGTAGTGACCACTTTACCTTTTGTTCATATTTCCATATTTAGCATCTAGTGAGAGAGGATCAGAGTCCTTTTCAAAGCCTCTTGGAAAAAGAAAAGAAAAGGCAGCTTTACACTCTTCTTTCTGCCGGCTGTAAAAACTTGGTGAGAGGACGCTACTTCCTTTTTGTTGTTTTCTTATTTCTTTAAATTTTTGGCTTTGACAAGTGTGGAGTGAAAATCACACAGGGCAAAGAGCTGAATATAGAGCTTACAGCAAAGGAGACTATAGAGGCAAGGGGAATAAAAATGTTGTGATAATTTTTCAAGAAATGACTTAAAGAGAGGAGGATGTCTTATCTTTGTGTCATATAACCTCTCACATGGCTCTTGAATGTTGCTAACCGTGGCTAGAAACACAATTTCCAACAGGTAAACTATAATCTAGCCAGTGCTGTGGGAGTTGTGTATGTCAGCTGAGGGTCATATATGGCTTTACCTGTCAAAAGCTGCAAAGTAAATGTACATTGTTACTTTACTGAAGTGCATATAATTTAAGTTTCTTGTTCTATTCTTTACTGTGGCATTATCAAAACTTAAACCCAATCCATTTCCCTACTGAGCCATTTTCAATGCTTAAGAATATGCTTTCAAGCTGTAACTGCATCAATACCTGTGGTTATACATTCTATCGAGAATAAAAATGCCTTTTTCTTTTCCTCCAGAGCTGTCGAAGCTCCTGATGCTGAAGAGTTTATCTTGCAAAATACAGGTTCCATCCTGCTACCAGTGGAAAGTTCTTCATTTCACAATCAATGTCATCTTAAATGATGCTATTGTTTCTTATAATTGCACAGAAAACAAACTTAATTGACTTTTAATTTTGTGTATTTTGGAAGGTAAAATTAATCATCCATCTGATAGGTGCTATGACAGGTTGGATATTATATTGTGTTTAAGTAAGTTATATTTGTGTATCTAAACTTTGGAAACCAGTGGTGCTCTTTTTTTTCAGATTGAGTGACACTAAATTCTTCCTAGTTCTTCAAGAAATTTGACATTTTATATGAAGAGTTACACAGCTCAAAGCCATAATTTTATTGTCCATTATTGTATGTCTGTAACTGACAAGTAAGAAGTAAACACCTGTTTGGTCTGAACTACTCAGCTTAATTCTGCTGTGGTCCCATACATATGTTTTAATTTTATACTCTAGTTTGGATCAGAAATACTTTTCCTCCATCCATTTTATAAGCAACATTTAAAAACAAACCTCTTTGGTAAACCTTCTGGCATTTCTTAGTCAGATGTTGGGATCAGATGCATAGCCATAAATTCAGTTTCCTCACACTACACATGGATGTGTTTATTATAATAATTTGCCCTATATATATATATATATATGTATATTTGGTTGTTGTCAAATGTCAGTGAATCCCTGTTAGTAGATTGGATGATTTCCCTATATTTAATGAATTTGCAACAATGTTTCTGCTAGGAAAATGTACCATAGTCAATTGGTGGTCTGCCGTCTATGGAGTCGCACAGAGTTGGACACGACTGAAGTGACTTAGCAGCAGCAGCAATGCATTTATGTTATTAGCCATAGCAAAAATATTATCTACCTATTTTAAATTGCTTGGTAGCTAATAAATATTAGCCTAATTGAATAAATCTAAATTTTCATAATGATTTTCACCTGTAGTAAGTGTGAACTCTAGAATTTGGTGGCCAGAACTTCATTAGGTTTTATGCCTGCTTTCCAGAGAAATTCTTATGGTATCAGTTTAGTTTTGTTCAAAAATAAATGTGGTTTTATTTAGTAAAAAAATAGAGTTACTCCTCATGATTCACAAATTCCATATTTGTGAATTTGATGACTTACTAATTTTTATTCATAACATCAAAATCAATACTTGAAGCCTTTTCAGATCATTTGCAAACATGCTGAGTGGTCAAAATTTTGAGTCATCTGACTGTGCCTGTTGTCCAGCTAAGACTGAACAAGGCGAGACTCTGCATTTTTGTGTCAGGTCTTACACTGTACCTGAGTTTTCATTTTGCAGTCAATTTAGTGCCACCTTCTTATGCATTTTTGTACTTTTTTTTTTTTTTAAGGCATGGAAAGGATTGCATTGTTTAAAATGCATTTAAGCATTGTACTGAAGTGTTATCTAGAGTTCCCAAATACAAGAAGTTGTGATGTGCCTTATGGGGAAAAATATGCATAGTAGATAAGCATCTTTCAAGCATGAGTTATAGTGCCTTTGGCTGTGAGTTCAATGTTAATGAATCAACAATATGGTACATCCAAAAAAAGGAAGAGAAAATTAACTAATCTATACATCAGGCTGCTCCAGAAAGTGCTAAAGTAATATCTATGGTATGTGATGAAACTATGAAAAATATAGAAAAGAGGCTAAGTTTGTGGGTTTGACTGATTAAAAACATAAAACAAGCAAAAATTCCCAAACAGCAACAACAACAAAAACATAGTGGACAGCCATGTTGTAAGACTGAAAACCGAAGAAATTTATGATGATGTTAGCCAGGGTCAGGAGAGTGGTAAGCCCTTCCAACTCTGTGCTGGCTGGTTCACATGTTTCTAAAGGTGATATGGCATGAAAAATGTAAAACTTGCAGGTGGAGCAGGTTCTGAAGATCAGGAGGCTATGAAAGAATTTGGAACATACCTATTAAGTGTAATATAGGAAAAAAGTTATGTGGAAGAGCTGGTTTTCAATGTCGATGAGGCTGACTTTTTTCACAGAGATGTTGGTAAATGATCCATAAGCCAAACGGTATTTTGGCTAATGAAATGTGACCAGAGGCTTGGAGATGCTGACCCAGTATTGCTTCTTAGAGCCATAGTTCAGTATTCACTACTTCAGTATTTGTGATACTATAGACATCATAACCACCACAAATAATGTGTCTCTATTGTACATGAGTAAATACATTCCACTGTGTTAAAATGTTCTATAGAAATTTAGAACATAAAGCTACTATTTCTCATTATCATAAATAACAATGTAAATAAAGTTAAAATTTCTTCTGTCTTTAATTACTACTCTCTGTATCATTTAGTTTATTTGGGAGAAGCCAAATTATGTAGACCCTATTGATATCTGAGTAGTAAGATTAAGGAGGCTACTAAAAATTGTCCAATCTGAGAATAAGCATCATTATGCTATATACATTCTGTGTCAGTCAAGTTCTCCTGAATTAGCTGTAGTAACACACAATCCATATGTCTAAATGACTTACAGTAACACTGACACCTTGGCAAAGGAGAATGAAACATGGTAAGCCACATGATATGCCACATGGCAATTCTTAAAACTATGTCACATGTCTAGAAGGAAATGCTATTTCTTCTCATTTTTCTTTTTTTCCCCAAAGAAAGTCACATGTGAACACCAGAACAGAATACTTGGTGAACAGTAAAATAGAGTGTCATGCTTCCTTAACAGTCATGAATAAAAAAATAGCACTATGGAGAGAAAGGCTTGAGAAAGGCCCTTGTGCCCTTCCACATGCTAAGTCAGGGAGGAAGATGAACAGAATGCTCAGAACCTGTAGGGGAAATAGGAGCCCAGTGAGTGGAATGCTATGACTCTACCCCTGCAAGTAGTGGAGCAGTTGCAGGGTTTGGCCCTCTAGAAGGTATGGACTAAGAGGCCAGAAGCTGCCTCAGAGAGTCCCTGTGAACTGAGGCAGCAGATCAAGACCCCATAGGGGAGGGGGACCAGGAAGACCAGAGGGTGAGGGAGATCTTTGAAGATGACAGGCATGCATCAGTGGTGATGATTCAGAGTTACAGCTCACCCTCACCAACACGCTGCTGCTGCTACTAAGTCGCTTCAGTTGTGTCTGACTCTGTGCGACCCCATAGATGGCAGCCCACCAGGCTCCCTCGGTCCTGGGATTCTCCAGGCAAGAACACTGGAGTGGGTTTCCATTTCCTTCTCTAATGCATGAAAGTGAAAAGTTAAACTGAAGTTGCTCAGTCGTGTTCAACTCTCCACGACCCCATGGACCGCAGCCTACCAGGCTCCTCCGTCCATGGGATTTTCCAGGCAAGAGTACTGGAGTGGGTTGACATTGCCTTCTCCACACTAACATTCTTCCCCAGGGGAAAAGAGGAAAAACACTGAACTCAAGGAGCAAACTCAGAATCTGCTGCGGTAGAAGGAAAGCTGAAGATAGGACTTAGATTCAGCATTGAAAAAGAGCAAATGTTCTTCCATCTACCCCCCAGGCCACACCTGAGTTGGTGGCCTGAAGATATGTTCCAGTTATACATGTGATTTATCCTTTCAAAAGCTGTAAAGTATGATTGAAAATTATACTTCCAGTTAATACTTTTATTCCACGTCAACTCCATTGAAATGCAGAAGCTAGAATTCTGCAAGGCATATTCTCCAGTGAAGCCACTCTTCCCCATCTCAGCTTAGAGGAGAAGGTTCATACATGTCCCAGGGCACCTATTATTGCAGATCTGCATAGGGGGTTTGATGGGAGTCTATTCATTCACAAGGGCCCGAATCACTCAAGATATCATAAGCAACATTAAAAAGTAAATAGTAACAATTTATTGGAAGGCTACCAGGGTATTTCACGAACCTCTGAGACAGAAAGAGGAGGTAGACCTTGCACCAAAACCAGGCCCCTGGAGGCAGAGCCAAGCAGTCAGGAATGCACCCCATGCTCCCATTTCCCAGGGGGTTTTAGGCTCTCTCCCCTCTGCATGTTTCTGCACATCTGCTTCTTCTGCCTCGCTCTGAAGTACAGATTTCTCTTCTGTTTATTATTGGCCCCTCCACCCAAGATTCACATGCAGTTTCTCAGTACAAAGCCTAGGAGAGACAGCTAGAGATTCAGGAGCTCATTGTAACTCAAGAAGTTTTATTTATTTTTTACTTTTAACATTAAATAACTTTCAAAAATTGCAACATAATTGCTTTACAATGTTGTGTTGGTTTCTACTGTACAGTGGTGTGAATCAGCTATAGGTGTACATGTGACCCCTTCCCCTTGAGCCTCCTTCACACCCTACCCCTTCCCACCCCTTCAGTTCATCACCAATATTTTTAAAAGGGCTTTCTATTTCCCATTAAAATCTTTTTTAATGTTTAAAATTTTAAACAAACAAACAAAAAACCTGAAAAAATAGTGCAGTGAACATTTATACACAATTCAGTTAGGTTTAATAATTATTTTAACTCTGTGATTGTCAGGAAGCATTTAACAGGAGGCTTCTTGGGTGCTGTTTTGGATCTGTCAGGAATTCTCTGTTCCTTATTAATTCCTTAATATTCAGGAATTAAGAGGAGAGGCAAGCCTCTCCCAGGGCTGAGAAATCCAGGCATTTCCTTCCTAAGTTTTTCAATATGGTGATAAGTACCCTCTTCCTGTTTATGAACCATATGGTAAAAGTGATTATTTACAACCCTCTCTCTTTCATATGGATGACCTCATGTTTCCTTGTAAGTTTTGATTTTATCTCTGCTGAAAATAGCTATCTTGTAAGACAGAATAAATACCTACACAATGTTGAAGGAAACAGCTCTGCTCCATCAGAGCTTTGGTCCCCATGTCTTGCTTTCTCTCTGTCTCTCTCTCTGTGTCTTTCTCTCCCACTCTCTCTCTTTTCAGGCTGATCCCCTGGAGCTCAGAGGTCCTCTGGGTTCACTTTCCTGCCTGGGCTTCTAAGACTCTCTCCACAAGGCGTTTTGTGCCTTCACCCCCTCGAGAGGGCGCCTGAGGCCTTCGTGAACAGAATAAGCCCGTGCCAGGGGTTTTATTGGCTTTCAGCATAAACCAAGGAATATCAGCCTCTTTCTCTCTCCTTTACTTTCTATCGGTCGACTCCAGACTACTAGGTTCTGGTCCATTAAAGGACCTCAACATGTGGCGCCCAAACAGGGACACGTAGGCAGATTCAGATGGAGTGACCCCAGGGCCTATTGAGGCCAGTAAGTACTAAGACATGGGTAAAACGGCTGGAAAGCCCCATCACTTTTCTACTTATCACTTCATCACTTTCTACTTCATCACTTATTTAAAGTTTAGGGACTTAATGAAATGTATGCTGATTTTTCAGCTAGATTACAAACTGCTATTTCCCGTACTGTAATTGAAGAAGAAGCTAAAAGGCAACTAGAGAAATTACTTGCTTATGAAAATGCAAATCAGGAATGTCAAAAAGCTATAGCTCCAATTCGTGAGACAAGGACTATTATTGATTATTTGAAGGCTTGTCCCAATCTAGGATTAGAAACTCAAAAGATGCAAATGCTAGCTGAAACAATGGTTTCTGACTTAAGAAAGGGAAATGAAAGATGCTTTACATGTGGAAATAAGAACCATTTAAAAAGGGACAGCCCTAGGAAAGCTTGAAAAAAAAAAAAGGAAAAAATAAAATAAAAACCCTCCAAAATTCTGCCCTCGCTGCCGTAGAGAAATGCATTGGGCTAAAGATTGTAAGTCTAAATTTGACATTGAAGGAAAACCTATTCCAGAAAACTCCAAATAGGGGACCCCCCAGGTCCCCTTCAATAAAAACCTGGAGGAAATTCCATCTTTTCCCTCAAACCCTCAACATCTGGCAGTGCAGCCATCGATATACCAACTTTGTTTTTAGATAATATAAAGTTAATGAGCTATATTTAAATTCAAATTGATGTGAACTGAAAAACATTAAATATAATGTTTATTTAAATATGAATATAATTTAAATATAATTGTTTGCTAATCTAATTAAGCATTACTTTACCAGCGTGTGAGATGAGTGCAATTTTACGGTAGTTTGAGCATTCTTTGGCATTGCCTTTCTTTGGAATGGGAATGAAAACTGACCTTTTCCAGTCCTGTGGCCACTGCTGAGTTTTCCAAATTTGCTGGCATATTGAGTGCAGCACTTTCAAAGCATCATCTTTCAGGACTTGAAATAGCTCAACTGGAATTCCATCACCTCCACTAGCTTTGTTCATAGTGATGCTTTCTAAGGCTCACTTGACTTCACATTCCAGGATGGCTGGCTCTAGGTGAGTGATCAAACCATCATGATTATCTTGGTCGTGAAGATCTTTTTTGTACAGTTCCTTTGTGTATTCTTGCCACCTCTTCTTAATATCTTCTGCTTCTGTTAGGTCCATACCATTTCTGTCCTTTATCAAGCTCATCTTTGCATGAAATGTTCCCTTGGTATCTCTAATTTTCTTGAAGAGATCTCTAGTCTTTCCCATTCTGTTGTTTTCCTCTATTTCTTTGCATTGATCGCTGAGGAAGGCTTTCTTATCTCTTCTTGCTATTCTTTGGAACTCTGCATTCAGATGCTTATATCTTTCCTTTTCTCCTTTACTTTTCACTTCTCCTCTTTTCATAGCTATTTGTAAGGCCTCCCCAGATAGCCATTTTGCTTTTTTGCATTTCTTTTCCATGGCGATGGTCTTGATCCCTGTCTCATGTACAATGTCAAGAACCTCAGTCCATAGTTCATCAAGCACTCTATCTATCAGATCTAGTCCCTTAAATCTATTTCTTACTTCCACTCTATAATAATAAGGGATTTGGTTTAGGTCATACCTGAATGCTCTAGTGGTTTTCCCTACTTTCTTCAATATAAGTCTGAATTTGGCAAAAAGGAACTCATGATCTGAGCCACAGTGAGTTCCCAGTCTTGTTTTTGCTGACTGTATAGAGCTTTTCCATCTTTGGCTGCAAAGAATATAATCAATCTGATTTCGGTGTTGACCATCTGGTGATGTCCATGTGTAAAGTCTTCTCCACTCATCTCACACCCTAGTAAAGTAATGCTCAAAATTCTCCAAGCCAGGCTTCAGCAATACATGAACTGTGAACTTCCAGATGGTCAAGCTGATTTTAGAAAAGGCAGAGGAACGAGAGATCAAATTGCCAACATCTGCTGGATCATGGATAAAGCAAGAGAGTTCCAGAAAAACATCTCTTTCTCCTTTATTGACTATGCCAAAGCTTTTGACTGTGTGGATCACAATAAACTGTGGAAAATTCTGAAAGAGATGGGAATACCAGACCACCTAACCTCACTCTTGAGAAACCTATATGCAGGTCAGGAAGCAACAATTAGAACTGGACATGGAACAACAGACTGGTTCCAAATCGGGAAAGGAGTACCTCAAGGCTGTATATTGTCACCCTGCTTATTTAACTTAGATGCAGAGTACATCATGAGAAACGCTGGGCTGGAGGAAGCACAAGCTGGAATCAAGATTGCTGGGAGAAATATCAATAACCTCAGATATGCAGATGACACCACCCTTATGGCAGAAAGTGAGGAGGAACTCAAAAGCCTCTTGATGAAAGTGAGTGTGGAGAGTGAAAAAGTTGGCTTAAGCTCAACATTCAGAAAACAAAGATCATGGCATCTGGTCCCATCACTTCATGGGAAATAGATGGGGAAACAGTGTCAGCCTTTATTTTTTTGGGCTCCAAATCACTGCAGATGGTGATTGCAGCCATGAAATTAAAAGACACTTACTCCTTGGAAGGAAAGTTATGACCAACCTAGATAGCATATTCAAAAGCAGAGACATTACTTTGCCAACAAAGTTGCATTTAGTCATGGCTATGGTTTTTCCTGTGGTCATGTATGTAGTATGTGAGAATTGGACTGTGAAGAAGGCTGAGTGCCAAAGAATTGTTGCTTTTGAACTGTGATGTTGGACAAGACTTTTGAGAATCCCTTGGATTGCAAGGAGATCCAACCAGTCCATTCTAAAGGAGATCAGCCCTGGGTGTTCTTTGGAAGGAATGATGCTGAAGCTGAAACTCCAGTACTTTGGCCACCTCATACGAAGAGTTGACTCATTGGAAAAGACTAATGCTGGGAGGGATTGGGGTCAGGAGGAGAAAGGGACAACAGAGGATGAGATGGCTGGATGATATCACCGACTTGATGGACGTGGGTTCGAGTGAACTCCAGGAGATGGTGATGGACAGGGAGGCCTGGCATGCTGCGATTCATGGGGATGCAGAAAGTTGGACATGACTGAGCAACTGAACTGAACTGAACTGAATCTAAATAAGACATGTCTTAAGTCATCAACATTATATAATACTTTTAGTATGCCTAGGTTTAAGGTAAACTAAATTTGTCAACAAAAAGGGAACTCTTTATATATAAATATATATATATGATAACAATTTTTAGAGAAGCCCTATTAAAGATAATTATATTTTAATAGAATAATCTGTTATTATAATCTAAAGTAATCTCTTAGGATTGGGATAACTTAAATTTCTGCTGCTGCTAAGTCGCTTCATAAAAGTTTATTAAATAGCTAGGTTAGGTCCTTTACAAATAAAATAAGATTTAAAAACATTAATTCCTAAATATTAACTTCCTCTTACAAAAAGTTTTTATTACAGAAAAACTAAAGTGATTTTAAACTATTAATAAATATATAATATATAATATATGTATATATAAATATATCTTTATATATATGTAATAAGTATATATTATAATATTATATAATAAATATATTCACCAATCTTTAAAATGCTAATATACAAGAGACTTCATAGTTGCTAAAAAAGGTGAGATATAAACTTCTAATAAAATAATTTTAAAAGGGGGAATAAACAGGTACACTACTGTCTTCCTTGATAAAGTAGCCTTTACTAGATTCCAACATAACATATTTTCTAAACCTATAACTATTGTTAATACAGTTTTGTTTTAAATATTTTTTTTTAACCTCTTTGGAAGATTCGACCCAAGGGGGCCCCCGGCATTCAAAATGGAAATGAAACCTCAAGAACCTCAGGTAGAAGAAATTCCAATATTGGCTATGTCCGCTCTAAAGATCTCCAGAAAACACCGCCCTCAGCGACATCAATCTTATAACCCCCCTTCTTGGGGACAAATAAAAACCCTTACTAATCGAGCTGAAAATTTGGTCTTTCAACAGGGAATGCCTCGGAGTCGTGAATACATTTTCCTGGCAATGCCCAGCTGCTGCGCGTCGCCTCTTGCCGCCGCCCCCCCCACCCCCCCGCCCCCGCGTCCCCTTGAGCTCTGACTTACCCAATCCCCCTCTATTGCAGGTCATGGAATGGACAGAGAAAAGACCCATCTTATTAACCAATGACTCCACCCATATACCCCCTCCCTGGAACGTGAAAGGGCCCTCACACCCTGGGGAGGAGAAAAAGCTAATTAACATTTCTTTAGGCTATCAAGTCCTTCCCTTGTGCATGGGCCCAGCAAAATTGTGCATAAACGTCAGTGGACAAACTTAGACTTTTGCCCTGCCTCCCAAATAGGATTTTCAGACATTGCTTAGGCTATTTACTGCCATTTTGTTGTCTGTGAACCATGTTTATACTACTGAGACTTTAGGAAAATAGTTAGGGAAAGAACAAAGAACATTATGCAAAGGGTTTATTTATAAAAACTTTACCTAGACTCCTGTTCTTTGGGACAAATGTCAAATCAAGTCAAGAAAGTCAATGTTTGTGGCTAGTCATACATTGTTGATTGGAGACCCCATGGTATGTGGTTATCTGACTGCTCAGATGATACTAACAACACTGTGTGTGATACGGAAGGTCACTGACACTATGATGGACCATTACTATGACAAAGGACTTCTTGTGTGGCTTGATGGTGGATTAGCCCCACCTTGTCCTAGGATTGTCCTCGATAAACAGAGTGGGCCTGAACAATGGGACATTTGGAAACTTGCTGCGAGCACCAGAACACCAAACAACTTAAAACTTGGACTGGACATTTCATAGAGACCAGTCGTGGTCATAGTACCTATTTCTTTTGCTATAGTCAGTCGTATTTTATACAGGCCTGTGTCCCACTTCCTTTTGTTATAGCCATAGAAAATTTACAATTTAATAAGACTTTTACATTCTGTAAAACCCACTTTTACATTCTGTAAAACCACTTCAGTATTCTTACCTTGAGAACCCTATGAAGAGTATGAAAAGGCAAAATGATAGGATACTGAAAGAGGAACTCCCCAGATCAGTAAGTGCCCAATATGCTATTGGAGATCAGTGGAGAAATAACTCCAGAAAGAAGGAATAGATGGAGCCAAAGCAAAAACAATACCCAGTTGTGGATGTAGAAGCAAGATCTGATGCTGTAAAGAGCAATATTGTATAGGAACCTAGTCCATGAATCAGGGCAAATTGGAAGTGGCCAAACAGGAGATGGCAAGAGTGAACATCAACATTCTAGGAATCAGTGAACTAAAATGGACTGGAATGGGTGAATTTAACTCAGATGACCATTATATCCACTCCTGCAGGCAGGAATCCCTCAGAAGAAATGGAGTAGCCATCATGGTCAACAAAAGAGTCCAAAATGCAGTACTTGGATGCAATCTCAAAAATGACAGAATAATCTCTGTTCATTTCCAAGGCAAACCATTCAATATCTCAGTAATCCAAGTCTATGCCCCAACCAGTAACGCTGAAAAAGCTGAAGTTAAATGGTTCTATGAAGACCTACAAGACCTTTTAGAACTAACACCCAAAAAAGATGTCCTTTTCATTATAGGGGACTGGAATGCAAAAGTAGGAAGTCAAGAAACACCTGGAGTAACAGGTAAATTTGGCTTTGGAATACGGAATGAAACAGGGCAAAGGCTAACAGAATTTTGCCAAGACAATGCACTGGTCATAGCAAATACCCTCTTCCAACAACACAAGAGAAGACTCTACACATGGACATCACCAGATGGTCAACACTGAAATTAGACTGATGATATTCTTTGAAGCCAAAGATGGAGAAGCTCTATACAGTCAGCAAAAACAAGACTGGGAGCTGACTGTTGCACAGATTATGAGATCCTTTTTGCCAAATTCAGACTTATATTGAAGAAAGTAGGGAAAACCACTAGACCATTCAGTATGACCTAAATCAAATCCCTTATTATTATAGAGTGGAAGTAAGAAATAGATTTAAGGGACTAGACCTGATAGAGTGCCTGATGAACTATGGACTGAGGTTCGTGACATTGTACATGAGACAGGGATCAAGACCATCCCCATGGAAAAGAAATGCAAAAAAGCAAAATGGCTGTCTGGGGAGGCCTTACAAATAGCTGTGAAGAGAAGAGAAGTGAAAAGCAGAGGAGAAGAGGAAAGATATAAGCATCTGAGTGCAGAGTTCCAAAGAATAGCAAGAAGAGATAAGAAAGCCTTCCTCAGCGATCAATGCAAAGAAATAGAGGAAAACAACAGAATGGCAAAAACTAGAGATCTCTTCAAGAAAATTAGAGATACCAAGGGAACATTTCATGCAAAGATGAGCTTGATAAAGGACAGAAATGGTATGGACCTAAAATCAGCAGAAGATATTAAGAAGAGGTGGCAAGAATACACAGAAGAACTGTACAAAAAAGATCTTCATGACCAAGATAATCATCGTGGTACAATCCTTCACCTAGAGCCAGCCATCCTGGAATGTGAAGTCAAATGGGCTTTAGGAAGCATCACTACGAACAAAGCTAGTGGTGGAATTCCAGTTGAGCTATTTCAAGTCCTGAAAGATGATGCTTTGAAAGTGCTGCACTCAATATGCCAGCAAACTTGGAAAACTCAGCAGTGGCCACAGGACTGGAAAAGGTCAGTTTTCATTCCAATCCTAAAGAAAGGCAAAAACAAAGAATGCTCAAGCTACTGCAGAGTTCCACTCATCTCACACCCTAGTAAAGTAATCCTTCAAATTCTCTAAGCCAGGCATCAGCAACACATGAACCGTGAACTTCCAGATGTTCAAGCTGGATTTAGAAAAGGCAGAGGAACCAGAGATCAATATGCCAACTTCTGCTGGATCATCAAAAAGCAAGAGAGTTCCAGAAAATCATGCATTTCTACATTATTGACTATGCCAAAGCCTTTGACTGTGTGGATCACGATAAACTGGAAAATTCTGAAAGAGATGGGAATACCAGACCACCTGACCAGCCTCTTGAGAAACCTATATGCAGGTCAGGAAGCAACAGTTAGAACTGGACATGGAACAACAGACTGGTTCCAAATAGGAAAAGGAGTACATCAAGGCTGTGTATTGTCATCCTGCTTATTTAACTTATATGCAGAGACATCATGAGAAACACTGGGCTGGGGGAAGCACAAGCTTGAATCAAGATTGCTGGGAGAAATATCAATAATCTCAGATATGCAGATGATACCACCCTTATGGCAGAAAGTGAAGAGGAACTAAAAAGCCTCTTGAGGAAATTGAAAGAGGAGAGTGAAAAAGTTGGGTGAAAGCTCAACATTCAGAAAACGAAGATCATGGCATCTGGTCCCATCACTTCATGGGAAATAGATGGGGAAACAGTGGAAACAGTGTCAGACTTTATTTTTGGGGGCTCCAAATCACTGCAGATCGTGGCTGCAGCCATGAAATTAAAAATGCTTAATCCTTGGATGGAAAGTTATGACCACCCTAGATAGCATATTCAAAAGCAGAGACATTACTTTGTCAACAAAGGTCCGTCTAGTCAAGGCTATGGTTTTTCCAGTGGTCATGTATGGATGTGAGAGTTGGACTATGAAGAAGGCTGTGCGCCGAAGAATTGATGCTTTTGAACTGTGATGTTGGAGAAGACTCTTTAGAGTCCCTTGGACTGCAAGGAGATCCAACCAGTCCATTTTGAAGGAGATCATCCCTGGGATTTCTTTGGAAGGAATGATGGTGAAGCTGAAACTCCAATACTTTGGCCACCTCATGCGAAGTGTTGACTCATTGGAAAAGACTCTGATGTTGGGAGGGATTGGGGGCAGGAGCAAAAGGGGAGGACAGAGGATGAGATAACTGGATGGCATCATGGACTCGATGGACATGACTTTGTGTGAACTCTGGGAAATGGTGATGGACAGGGAGGCCTGGCATGCTGAGATTCATGGGGTTGCAAAGGTCAGACACGACTGAGCGACTGAACTGATGTGAACTGAATTTACATTCTATAATTTGTATTAATTACAAACTATATACTTGTCTTAACTGCTCTATTGCTTTAAGCTACTCAGTTTTGTGTTCAGATCAGATCAGCCAACTTTTTTACTCTCCACCTTCACTTTCATCAAGAGGCTTTTTAGTTCCTCTTCACTTTCTGCCATAAGGGTGGTGTCATCTGCATATCTGAGGTGATTGATATTTCTCCCAGCAATCTTGATTCCAGCTTGTGTTTCTTCCAGTTCAGCATTTCTCATGATGGTCTCTGCATATAAGTTAAATAAGTAGGATGACAATATATAGCCTTGATGTACTCCTTTTCCTATTTGGAACCAGTCTGTTGTTCCATGTCCGGTTCTAACTGTTGCTTCCTGACCTGCATACAAATTTCTCAAGAGGCTGGTCAGGTGGTCTGGGATTCCCATCTCTTTCAGAATTTTCCACAGTTTATCGTGATCCACACAGTTAAAGGCTTTGGCATAGTCAATAAAGCAGAAAGAGATGGTTTTCTGGAACTCTCTTGCTTTTTCCAGGATCCAGCGAATGTTGGAAATTTGATCTCTGGTTCTTCTTCCTTTTATAAAATCAGCTTGAATATCAGGAAGTTCATGGTTCACGTATTGCTGAATCCTGGCTTGGAGAATTTTGAGCATTACTTTAGTAGCATGTGAGATGAGTGCAATTTTGTGGTAGTTTGAGCATTCTTTGGCATTGCCTTTCTTTAGGATTGGAATGAAAACTGACCTTTTCCATTCCTGTTGCCACTGCTGAGTTTTCCAAATTTACTGGCATATTGAGTGCAGCACTTGCACAGCATCATCTTTCAGAATTTGAAATAGCTCAACTGGAATTCTATCATCTCCGCTAGCTTTGTTCGTTGTCATGCTTTCTAAGGTCACTTGACTTCACATTCCAGGATGTCTGGCTCTAGGTCAGTAATCACACCTTCATGATTATCTGGGTTGTGAAGATCTTTTTTGTACAGTTCTTCTGTATATTCTTGTCATCTGTTCTTAATATCTTCTGCTTCTCTTAGGTCCATACAATTTCTGTCCTTTATCGAGCCCATCTTTGCATGAAATGTTCCTTTGGTATCTCTGATTTTCTTGAAGATATACTCCTGTTCAATTCAATCCTGGTGCCTACAACTGGGAACAAATGAAATTTCATTTACAAAATATACATGATAATGCCTCTCTGAATGTGTAATTACTACAAAAAAATAATCTTTAAAACTTTTTCTTAATGTCTGCCCTCTTCCACTAATTTGGAAATTTTCGGTGAACAAATTATCTGGACTAGACCCACGAAGATGGTTTCAAAGTATTACCCACAACATCGGGTCTGGAACTATACTTTTAGTCATTGTCTTAATAATTATATTTATTGTTTACCATTGCCTTTCTATAAGATTGGTTAATACTAACCAGACTCATTTGGTCAGGACCTTTTTGTTTTTTTTTTTTTTTTACAAATATAATAAAATAGGGGGAATTGTCAGGAAGCATTTAACAGGAGGCTTCCTGGGTGCTGTTTTGGATCTGTCAGGAATTCTCTGTTCCTTATTAATTCCCGAATATTCAGGAATTAAGAGAAGAGGCAAGCCTCTCCCAGGCCTGAGAAATCCAGGCATTTCCCTTGTTAGTTTTTCAGTAGGGTGATAAGTACCCTCTTCCTTTTTATGAACCATATGGTAAAACTGATTATTTGCAACCCTCTCTCTTTCATATGGATGACCTCATGTTTCCTTGTAAGTTTTGATTTTATCTCTGCTGAAAATTGCTATCTTGTAAGAAAGTATACAGAGAAGGCAATGGCACCCCACTCCAGTACTCTTGCCTGGAAAATTCCATGGACAGAGGAGCCTCAAGGGCTGCAGTCCGTGGGATCGCTGAGTGTCAGACATGATTGAGAGACTTCACTTTCTCTTTTCACTTTCATATATTGGAGAAGGAAATGGCAACCCACTCCAGTGTTCTTGCCAGGAGAATCCCAGGGATGGGGGAGCCTGGCGGACTGCCATCTATGGGGTCACACAGAGTCAGACACGGCTGAAGTGACTTAGCAGCAGCAGCAACAGCAAGACAGTATAAATACCTACACAATGTTGAATAAAACACCTCTGCTCTATCAGAGCTTTGGTCCCTGTGTCTTGCTCTCTCTCTCTCTCTCTCTCTCTCTCTCTCTCTCTCTGTCTCTCTCTCTCCCACTCTCTCTCTTTTTCAGGCTGATCCCCTGGAGCACAGAGGTCCTCTGGGTTCACTTTCCTGCCTGGGCTTCTAAGACCCTCTTGAGAAGGTGCTCTGCACCTTCGTCCCCTTGAGACGGCACCTGAGGCCTTCGTGAACAAAGCAAGCCCCGTGCCAGGGGCTTTATTGGCTTTCTGCATAAACCAAGGAATATCAGCCTCTTTCTCTCTCCTTTACTTTCTTTTCAGTTGACTCCAGACCACCAAGTTCTGGTCCATTAAAGGACCTCAACATGCGATGTTTGTTTTCTCTCCCTGTACAATAATATATTACATATATGCAGTTTTTCCTGAACCATTTGAAAATAAATTATGTATATTTTGAAAAAAATAGCAATATGAAAAGAGTGGTACTATGAATACAGCATGCCACTAGTTGTGTTGATTCCAATTCCAATATTGCTTACTATGCAAATCTAGTTAGTATAACTTTCCTACTTAAATCCATTCCACAGCTCTCAATAATCACCAAATTCTCTAGCCTGCTATCTGTGTAACTTCAAAATGTATACTTTACTACCTGTCTCTATATGTCTTGCCATTTTCTGCCTTCATGTTATATGCATCAGCAATACTGATTTAAAAAAAGCAAAATGTTTCATGCCTTCATGCTTTTGGTCATGTTTTTTCTTCCTGTAATGCATTTTCTCTCATTCCCTCTTAGTGGGATAAATATCTTCTAATATTTTGAAACTTCTCTGATTCCTGCCTGTATCCCATTTCAGGTAGGGCTCTTTATCCCCTCTTCTTTGTTCTCCTAATAAGCTATCTTTATCATGGATTGTAACACATTGTATATAAGTAAATAAATCAGTGTTGCTATCAGATCAGATAGCATCATATGTGTATAACTTTAAACATCACAAAAATCATAGAAAGTCCAATAGTATTCAATAAATCCAATAACATTCAAGACACCTATGTTCTCATAAAATTTATACATCTGGAAAACATTATAAGCTTTATAAATTATGTTTTCAACTAGATGGTAAACACTTGTGATTTTGCTCCTGCAGAAATTGCTAAAGAAATCAAAGAAATAGCTTCCAAAACATTTTTTAAAACTAACATAGCATTGGCTTCTTGATAATCTTGAGGAAGTCTTTAACTTGCTCATGAATATGTCTAGGAAGTGCTACTCAAGGACAATTTTTTAATGAATAATAAAGACCTCGATGCAGGTATTGTATAATAATTACACAATATTCTGTCCTGATATCCTGATTGATGAGAAAGTAAGAAAATAGTGTAAATAACCAACTTGTTCTTTGAAGAATGAAGCAAGAAGATCCAAAGCAGATGTGTCAGTGCTTTCCTGTAGCAACGGAGCTTCACAAAGACCTCCACACACATCACTTCTATATATTGTATTAAAAAATTAGAACCTTTAAATTATTTAAACTTTTGATGTGCTTCTAGTATCATATCCTATCATTAAATATTTCATTCTTTCAAGACTTAATCTTGCTTTCTTCTATTGTCATGTATTTTCATTTATGCTCACTTCTTCCATTACCACTTATAAAAAGATAACCTTCAAGTTTGTGTGTGATCTGTATCTTTTGCTTAGACTTTATTCAACCATGAATGGAGCCTTTTTGGATTTATCAAAGCATCTCACACTTAAGTATTTCCCAACCTACAATCATATTCTTTCTTTCCAATCTGGTCCTCTTCTGGTAAACACTCTTCAATGAAAAGCACCACCACAGATTTAGATGTGTAAATCAGAAATCTAAGAGTCTTTGTTTTGTCCCTTTTCATGCCTGAATTATCCAACACGTCACCATTTTCTGTATATTTTACTTCATATTTGGCTTTTCAATCTACTTCTCTCAGTTTCCAACACCAAGGTACTATGAACTCACACCTAGAATACGAGAATTACTAACATCTCTTTTAGAGAGAGAAAGAGATGAGAAAGAGAGCCAGAGATCAAAGAGATATTTATTTTAAGGAATGCTTCATGAGATTCCAGAGGTTGGCAAATCCAATATCTGCTTTTTGGGCTGAAGAGGAACTGAATCTGAAGTTTTATTGAGAAGGACCACAGGCTGGCAGAATTACTGCTGCTTGGGGGAGGTTAGTCTTTTAATTTTACTCAGATCTTCACCTGACTGGCTGTGGCTCTCTGACATTTGGAGGACAGTCTGCTTTGCTCAAAGCCCATGATTTAAATATTAATCTTATCCAAAAATATCCCCACAGAGACTTCCAGAATAATGTTTGATCAAATATCTAAACACTATGGCTCAGTTGACACACAAAATTAATCATCACAATATTGCAGCCAGATTTATGTTTTCATATCACAAATCCAGTCATGTCACCCCTTTCCTTAGCAAGGCCCCTATTGTCCTAGTATCTGCTTACATCCCAGCTTTATCTTGTAGCACTCCTCTGCCTTTCATGTCATCTCAATTGAACCTTCTCTGAACTGCCTGAATATGTCAAATCTCCCTAGCACATTACATGTCTTTAAAGCTCTATGTACATTTCATCTGCAACACTTGAAGCACTTCATTTTCAACCATACTTAAAAAATTATATCATCATTTTGGTAGTGATTTGATGTCATAGTCGAAGCTCTAGCGGAGAGAACCAATATCTATTTTTGCCTATACAGTGAGTCCCCTACATATGACCCTTCAAGTTCCAAACTTTAAAAAAGTTATTCGAAGCATCATTGTCAGGTGTGAGCGAAATTGCAGCTTGTCCTCCATGTCCTATTGCTGACAATCCTTCAGCTCTCTCATCTCCCACCCCTTATCCATCTTCCAGTCAGTAACTCTTCTTACCTGTTCACTTGATGCCAGCCTCTGTATGCCAGCTGTTGTATTGTACTACTGTACTTTTCAAGGCCCTGTACTGTAAGGTTTAAAATGTTCATTTTTTGTGTTTGTTTCTTATGTATTATTTGTTTGAAAATATTGTAAATCTATTATAGTATTATATAGCCAGTTGTGTTAGTTGGATACCTAGGCTGAATTTGTCAGATTTACAAATTAAACTTATGAACACACTTTTGAAATGGAACTTGTTCACATGTAGGGGTCTTACTGTACTAGTATTTTGCTCATCATGGTATTTTGAGCACAGAACACATCAGTTCAGTCACTCAGGTGTGTCCGACTCTTTGCAACCCAATGGACTGCAGCACGCCAGGCTTCCCTGTCCATCACAAACTCACGGAACTTACTCAACTCATGTCCATCAAGTCAGTAATGCCATCCAACCGTCTCATCCTCTGTCATTTCCTTCTCCTCCCGCCTTCAATCTTTCGCAGCATCATCTTTTCTAGTGTGTCAGTTCCTCACATCAGGTGGCCAAATATTGGAGTTTCAGCTTCAGCATCAGTCCTTCCAATGAATATTCAGGACTGATTTCCTTTAGGATGGACTAGTTGGATCTCTTGTCATCCAAGGGACTCTCAAGAGTCTCCTTCAACACCACAGTTCAAAAGCATCGATTCTTTGGCACTCAGCTTTCTTAATAGTCCAACTTTCACATGCATACATGACTACTGGAAAAACCATAGCTTTGACTAACCTTTGTTGGCAAAGTAATGTCTCTGCTTTTAAGTATGCTGTCGAGGTTGGTCAAAGCTTTTCTTCCAAGGAGCAAGCGTCTTTCAATTTCATGGCTGCAGTTACCATTTGCAGTGATTTTTGAGCCCCCCAAAATAAAGTCTGTCACTGTTTCCATTGTTTCCCTGTCTATTTGCCATGAAGTGACTGGACCAGATGCCATGATCTTAGTTTTCTGAATGAACAGAGATCATGGAAAGTAATAAATATTGTTGAACAAATTTATAAGAATCAGAAGAAGGACCAAATGTCCAAGTCCATCTCTGTAGTGAACTTTAATGTCCCAGCCACAAGGAATAAAGATACACACCATGAAAAGTACATAAAAACAAAAATATTAATTTCTGTAACACTCAGTTAAATTTTATTAATCACCTAAATTTTTCTCTAAATTCTCTTTGGTATTAGGCCTCAAGATATTGAATATCCTGGTTCTTTTCCCTGAATATTTTTCAGACCAACACACTGATCAGGTTGTTGTTCAGTTGCTAAGTTGTCTCCTACTCTTTGAGACCTCGTGGACTGTACCAGGCTCCTTTGGCCTCCACTATATCCCAGAGTATGCTCAAATTCATACCCAGTTAGTCCACTGAGTCAGTTCAGAAACCAATTGCTATTTAAACCTGGGACATTACAGTCATCCAGGTTTTCTGAACATCCCAGCTCTTTCCTCTTATTTACAAATCAACATATGAGGTTTCAATGCTTGCAGTTTACTGAGTATTCAGAGTACACAAAGCCACAGGGTGGAGGACTCTAGTAAGAAACTTTTCTAGCAAATGCAAGAAAGAAAACACTTCTGAGATGTTAAGACTAAAGGAATCTGAGCAGCAGGGAGCTAGCACTTAATTCTGGTAAAGGAAAATGTGGGCCAAGGAAACAACAGGAAGAGGAAGTTAAACAGTGGGAGCTTTAAAGAGGAAACAAAAATACTGTTGTCTAGAGACCAAAATAAGGTAGAAACAAAAGCCAGAGAAGAGAAGCATAATCTAAATAGAAAAGAAAAAAAAGGCAAAGAATGTGAAAGGAGAGTTACAAGGAGATGTTAAGTATCTGCTGTCCTTTGGCAGAAAACAGGAGTCCTGAGAGTAGGAGGCAATCATACAGCAAAGACTGAAGAAAGGAAATAAAAGAATAAGTGTTGACAATTTTCATAAAAGAAAGCAGTTCTCCCTTGTCTCTGGTTAGAAGAAAGATAAGGATTAGGCTTTCTCCATCTAAAATCACAAATGATAAGAGAAGCCAGATGGGAAGCTAGAAGCTGTTGGAAATGATAAACTATTATAAGATTCTCTTTTAATGTTGTAAGCTCTGATAGATTCTCTGCTTGACTGGTTTTTACTCAGACTCTTTTGAACTTTCTTCTCAACTAGGCCTTGATATTTGTATTTCCATGTTCACCTCTACATTGTCCAATTTTAGCAAGAATCTTGCTAAGCTGGTTTAACCAGAATCCCCCCTTATGCTGGTTGTGTTCTATTGGTAATTTTCCATTCTTTCATCCCCACCTAGTTCCTTGTTTATAACATCAATTTTCCTTGTATTCAGAGTTGAGTTGAATCTCTCTTCCCTGATACAAAATCTCTCCCAACATAGTAGCTCTCCTATATACCTATTGTAATAGTCTCCCTTGAATCAAATCTCTTATCACATCACTTTGTTACTTAGAGATAGCAAGCAATAAGTATATTCAGCATGCAAATATAGGGTTGGGATTACCAAGAATAGAAGAGATCAGCCTCACATTCATACTTCTATTGTGTTCAGGAATTACTTTGTAAAGCATTTCTTAGAATGAATAATATAGTTTTTAATGAAAACACTATACTAAATGGTAGTCAAGTTCACATGTGAAATTCCCAGCATGTCATTGTCCTAAAATGCAAGTGAAATATTAGTTTTGTCATGACACTATTAAACTCCGAGTTATCATTATTTTATTATTATTGTCATTGATTCATCTGGATCACTGGTGTTTGAGGACATAAGGTTCAATTTGAAGAGGGTGAGTAAGTGGATGAAAACATCTTGGAAAATCTAAATGGATTTTGATTTTGGAGAATTTTCATGGACTTCCAAGTTGGAAGCCTTGAAATTCAATTTTGTCTAACTTTAAACATTATTAATGAAAAATATTTATTTAAAAACAACCATCTGTCTGTATTTATTCTAGATGTGAGCAACCCCCAAATGAGAATACTCAATCCCTGCCCTTAAATAGCCCCAATCTAGTGATAACTCTATTTTCTCCATAAAGATGTGTTATAAATTCTACTCCTTGGCTGTGGGTCAAGTTGCTTCATGCTGTGTAACTGTACACAGAGAGAACAAGGAAAAAAGACTGGAGAGGCTGATGAAGTTCTCTTGCTTATTAAATAGGTGAGAGCTGGGCTAGACAGGAAAGGAAGAAAAGAGATCCTAACAGGGCTGTTGTAACAAATGACCACAAATTTCATGGTGGCTTAAAACAATTGAAATGTATTTTCTCACAGTTCTGTAGGAGGCCACAGGTTTGGGTCATACTCTCCTGAAAAGATCTAGTCAAGATTCTTTCATTGCTTTGTTGACTTAAAAAAATACTCACAACCTAAAAGCTGAGAGTTATATTTTATTCATTGGGAATTTGTAGGACTTCAAGCCCAGGAGATAGTATCTCAAGTGACCTGAGAGAGTTGCTCTGAGGAGGTGAGAGGAGGAGCCAGGTTATATAGAATTTTTGCAAATAAGGGCAGGTAGTCTGAACATCAAAAGACAATTGTTAATTAAATAAAACCACCATATGATCCAGCAATCCCATTACTGGGCATTTACCTTGAGAAGACCATAACTGAAAAAGACATTTGCACCCCAATGTTCACAGCAGCACAGTTTACAGTAGTCAGGACATGGAAGCAACCTACATGTCCATAAATAGAGGAATAGTAATAGACACAATGAAATATTGAAGATGTGGCACATACATACAATGGAATATTAATGGAATATTACTCAGTCATAAAAGGAATGAATCTGAGACAGTTCTAGTGAGGTAGATGAACCTAGAGCCTGTTATACAGAAAGTAAGTCAGAAAGAGAAAAACAAATATAGTATATAACACATATATATGGAATCTAGAAAAAATGTTATTGATGAATCTATTTTCAAAGAAAGAATGGAGACACAGATGTAGAGAATTGACTTGTGGGAGGGAGAGAATGGGACAAATGGAGAAAGTAGCATCAACATATATACACTATCAGATATAAAATGGATGGCTGATGGGAAGTTGCTGTGTAACACAGGGAGCCCAGTCTGGTACTCTGTGATGACCTAGAGGGATGGGATGCAGGGAGAGGAAGGAGGCTATAGAGGAAGGAAATGTATGTATAATTGTGGCTGGTTCACATTGTTGTATGGCAGAAACCAATAAAGCATTGTAAAAATTAAAAAAAAAATTCCAACCACAAAAATAAAGATAAAAAACTATATAACCTAAATTAAGGAATTAAGCACTTTTCTATTATGGGAATATACAAGAGTCTGGGCTCACTGAAATCATTTCTTTCATATGCACCTCAGCTCTTTGGGGCCACTATTCTATTTTCACATCCTAAGATTTCTTTATCAGGGCTCACCATAGGGAATGGCTGCAGTCTAATGGCTGCTAGAACACAAGTATTCTTTCCTTCCTAAGTTCCCTCAGGGCTCATCAGCTCACCATTAACGGTGGCTGCAATCACTGGTGATTGTCACATCCTTGTTTACTGATACAGAAGGAAATACTTTATTTCTCAGCCTCTTCCAGCCTCCTGTGTTTCCCAGTGTTCCTTGGCATGCAACTTTGTATGCTTAGTTGTTCAGTCTTATCTGACTCTTTGTGACTCCATGGACTGAAGCCCGCCAGGCTCCTCTGTCCATGGGATTCTCTAGGCAAGAATTTTGGAGGGTTGCCTGTCCTTCTCCAGGGATCTTCCTTACCCAGGGATTGAACCCAGGTTTCCCACATTACAGGTGGATTCTTTACCATCTGAGCCACCAGGGAAGCCCTGTGGCAGGTGACTACACTACTCCAATCTGCATCTTTGTCTTTGCTTGACCTTCTGTCTATATCTGTGTCTTCTCTTCTGTTTCCCATAATGTTTCTTTTCTTTGGATTTAGGTCAATCCATATAATACAAAAGTACCTTATCTCAATATTCTCAACATCAAAGAATGCTCAAACTACAGCACAATTGCACTCATCTCACATGCTAGTAAAGTAATGCTCAAAATTCTCCAAGCCAGGCTTCAGCAATATGTGAACCTGATGTTCAAGTTGGTTTTAGAAAAGGCAGAGGAACCAGAGATCAAATTGCCAACATCCGCTGGATCATGGAAAAAGCAAGAGAGTTCCAGAAAAACATCTATTTCTGCTGTATTGACTATGCCAAAGCCTTTGACTGTGTGGATCACAATAAACTGTGGAAACTTCTGAAAGAGATGGGAATCCCAGACCGCCTGATATACCTCTTGAGAAATTTGTATGCAGGTCAGGAAGCAACAGTTAGAACTGGACATAGAACAACAGACTGGTTCCAAATAGAAAAAGGAGTACGTCAAGGCTGTATATTGTCACCCTGTTTATTTAACTTATATGCAGAGTACATCATGAGAAATGCTGGGCTGGAAGAAGCACAAGCTGGAATCAAGATTGCTGGGAGAAATATCAATAATCTCAGATATGCAGATGACACCACCCTTATGGCAGAAAGTGAAGAGGAACTCAAAAGCCTCCTGATGAAAGTGAGTGTGGAGAGTGAAAAAGTTGGCTTAAAGCTCAACATTCAGAAAACGAAGATCATGGTATCCGGTCCCATCACTTCATGGCAATAGATGGGGAAGCAGTGGAAGCAGTGTCAGACTTTACTTTTTTGGGCTCCAAAATCACTGCAGATGGTGACTGCAGCCATGAAATTAAAAGACGCTTACTCCTTGGAAGGAAAGTTATGACCAACCTAGATAGCGTATTCAAAAGCAGAGACATTACTTTGCCAACAAAGGTTCGTCTAGTCAAGGCTATGGTTTTTCCTGTGGTCATGTATGGATGTGAGAGTTGGACTGTGAAGAAGGGTGAGTGCCGAAGAATTGATGCTTTTGAAGTGTGGTGTTGGAGAAGACTCTTGAGAGTCCCTTGGACTTCAAGGAGATCCAACCAGTCCATTCTGAAGGAGATCAGCCCTGGGATTTCTTTGGAAGGAATGATGCTAAAGCTGAAAGTCCAGTACTTTAGCCACCTCATGCAAAGAGTTGACTCATTGGAAAAGACTCTGATGCTGGGAGGGATTAGGGGCAGGAGGAGAAGGTGACGACAGATGATGAGATGGCTGGATGGCATTACTGACTCGATGGACGTGAGTCTGAGTGAACTCTGGGAGTTGGTGATGGACAGGGAGGCCTGGCGTGCTGTGATTCATGGGGTCACAAAGAGTCGGACATGACTTAGTGACTGATCTGATCTGACTTGATATAATCCAGGAGTACCTTATCTCAATTTTCTCAACGTCAATGTATCTGCAAACACACTTTTGCCAATGTAGGTGACATTGACATTTTCTTGGTGTTGGGAAATAGACATACATTTTAGAAGAGCCATTGTTCTACTCACTGCTGCTGATGCTGCTACCAAGTTGCTTCAGTCGTGTCCGACTCTGTGAGACCCCATAGACGGCAGCCCACCAGGCTTCCCCGTCCCTGGGATTCTCCAGGCAAGAACACTGGAGTGGGTTGCCATTTATGAGAGTTCAAATAGGAATCCTTTGTATATAAGGATAAAAATTCAAAAGATAATACTTTGTGGTGCAGTAATAAACTAAGTATTGGAAGAAAAACTACCAAGAGAAAAAGTAAAACAAGTAAAGTGCTGTGTAAAAAAGTAGGCTATGAGAGAAGAATGAAGTAGACTCTTTTCTGTAGCTTTTACCTAGTATTACAATTGAGTAAGAACATTGGTTGCTTTCAGAGAAACCAAATTGATGTTTTAAAGGATGTGTAGTACTTTGGAAATGGGTGTTAATGTACACATGTGTCTAGTAGGCTCTTCGTCTATCTTGGAATATATATTTATAAATCAGAGGTTTGCTTTTCATGGAATATCCTTGAACTAAAACAAAAGTTTTCCAAATTAGCTGATTATCAATCAGAATTATATGAGGAGTTTAAAAATAAGAATCCTTGCTGCTGCTGCTAGGTCGCTTCAGTCGTGTCCGACTCTGTGCGACCCCATAGATGGGGGCAGCCCGCTAGGCTGCCCCGTCCCTGGGATTCTCCAGGTAAGAACACTGGAGTGGGTTGCCATTTCCTTCTCCAATGCATGAAAGTGAAAAGTGAAAGTGAAGCCGCTTAGTCCTGTCCGACTCTTAGCGACCCCATGGACTGCAGCCTACCAGGCTCCTCTGTCCATGGGATTTTCCAGGCAAGAGTACTGGAGTGGGGTGCCATACCCAACTCTAAGAGTTTAGTTAATTTTGGAGTTACCATCCTCCTTTACAGCAGGAAACTCAGAGACAAATGATGAAATGTAGCAAAAATTGTCCTTTGAAATGTTTTAGCCCTATTTATTATAAATACTTGAGTTAATGAAAATATAGCTATGGTTTCATAACAATGTTTGAAGTTTTCCAGTCTTGCATTTCATAGCAGTAAGCAAATTCCAGGTAGTTTTATATAGAGAAGCAATAACTCAATCAAATGTTTGGGACAAAGGCAGCTTAATGCTGTGCGCATTCTTGCACAGCTGCTGCATCCTGTCTGACTTTGAGACCCCATGGACTGTGGCCCACCAGGCTCGTCTGTCCCTGAGATTTTCCAGGCAAGAATACTAGAGTGAATTGCCATTTTTTTCTCCAGGGCATATTCCAGACCTAGGGATCAAACCCAGGTCTTCTGCTGGCAGGCGGATTCTTTACCACTCAGCTGCATGGGGAAGACCCTCAGCTGAATGGCATTCCTCCATTGAAACAGTTGGGATAGTTTCAGAGAAAGTGACCATTTTTGTGGAGAGGCGTTATATTACAAAGAAACTTGGAATCTGCATCAGTTTTTAGAGGCATGCTGAATTAAAGTTCCCTTAGGGAAAAAAAATAAGCTAAAGAAATACATATCTTTGCTCTTTTCTTTCCTTTCTCATTGACATTAGCAGCCTTATCCACAGCAGAAGTATTTTCAAGTTCCCAACAGAAACCACCCTCAGTTTATATTTCTCTTGTCTCAGTACTAAACTCAAATGTTTTCAAATGCTTTTTTCCCCCCATAAAATGGCCATCAGCTTTCAAATCTGTGCAGCCTGTAGGCAAATAATACATTGGTAGATTTTAATGAAAACAGATTATATATTGGTTCCATAAAAATAAACATGTGCACATATATCATATTAACATTTGCCTCAATTTGTTCAATGAGATGTGAAGCATTTTCTTCTTTTGAATTTGACAAAGCACCCAGGGCTACAGTGTGAGACTTCAAGGGAGTGCTAACTGTATATAGACACTAGACCTCAGCAGGAGAACTATCCTCAAAAGGAAGATTTGGAAAAGACATAGATGAATAGGTTTGCTGAAAGTAGGTTGGGATGAAATTCTTCTTGTTGAAATATTTCTGTGACCTCTTAAAAAATACTAGATTCTGTTTCTCTAACTAATATCAACTATGTTTAGTTGTATCTGTTATGTACGATCCATATAGTCACACCTATGGTTTTTCCAGTAGTCATGCACCAATGTGACAGTTGAACCATAAAGAAGGCTGAGCACTGAAGAACTAATGCTTTCAAATTGTGGTGCTGGAGAAGACTCTTGAGAGTCCCTTGGACAGCAAGGAGATCAAATCAGTCAATCCTAAAGAAAATCAACCCTGAATATTCATTAGAAGGACTGATGCTGAAAGTGAAGCACCAATATTTTGGACACCTGGTGCAAAGAGCCAACTCATTGGAAAAGCCCCTGATGTTGGGAAAGACTGAGGGCTGGGGGTGGCAGAGGATGAGATGGTTGGTTGGATAGCATCACTGACTTGATGGACATGAATCTGAGCAAACTCTGGTAGATATTGAAGGACAGGAGAACCTGGTGTGCTGCAGTCCCTAGGGTCACAAAGAGTTAGACACAACTTAGTGACTGAACGATAACAAACAGTGCATGAATCCCCCAAAGCCTCTACTCCGAATTATAAATCATATTTCTTCTTCTTGCTTCAAATTCTTCAGGCCAGACTGAGGTAGGCTCATCCATGTAATACCCTTGCCACTTGCTTGTCTTATAGATGTTTGCACCAATGGTAGCTGACCTACAGTTGGGAAAAGAAACTTGAGAAGAAGGTTGGCAACCAGCCCAGTCATATCTGTGTGAAGGAGTAGCTGAGGATCAGACACAGGAGAAGAATGGCAGCCACACTGTATCAGGGGAACTGGAATGACATTTCCTTCACTGAAGTGCATTTTGAGGACATTGAAACTAAATATTTTTGGACTCTTAATTCTCCTAGGGTTGGCATCTATGGAATATCACTTACAAAGGAAGTAAGACCACTTGCTGAGTTACCACTGCTTTAGCAAAACACTGAAAAGCATTGTATTTCATATGTGTGGTTGTGTATGCATATATACATGTGCATGTATAATTATTTTATGAGAATGTAATGAAAGTGTAATTGGGAAAAAAAAATCACAGGTAGGGGGAAAAAAGTAGAGAATGGGGCTTACCTTGCTGAAAAAGAAAACCTGAATATTTGCCTGTATCTCACCTCTTGCCACAAAAATTGAACCTAAAATTCAGCATCTGATGTCCTCTTGATAACTGAATCCTGGAAGATGTACTTTGAAAGACTTGGATGTTAATCTGAAACTAATTCAAGCCTTTTGAGTTCAAAAATTGGATTGGAAATCTTTTAAGAGCAGGCTTTCTCATGAGATTTCCATTACTTCTATTCTTACTGATAAGCCACAGGTATCAGAGAAACATCCATTTGTGTGCTATCTTTGGATCCTTCAGTGCAAGAGAAGAAGTACAGGGAAAAAATGGGGCTTGCTTTGATTCAAGTTTCAGAGGAAAGTTTCAATCAATTCGAATTTTGTCTGAAGCCTCTCTAGTATAATAGCTTAAAGTCTTTATTAGATACTTGTATGATGTTACCTTCAGAGTAATATGCCAACTTCAAGTGAGGGAGTCAATCCGTTCTAAAGGGCAGGGTCGAGTTTTGGCTCTGTTCCTGACCTATGGAATTTACTTTATTCCTCAGTTTCCTTATACCTATAGTGAAGCTAGTTACCTCAAGAGGAAAAGCATGTTACCTCTGTAACCTGGTTTGAGTTACTTGGTCAAAGCTGACACCTATTTCTATGTGCGATCTTGTTAGTAATACTTAAAAAGTATTTTTATATATGCTGGTTGTGAGGTCACTTTGTATTTTTCAGATGGTGCAGTTTTGCAGGAGAAATAGCTTCTGGTTAGGGGATATGCAGAGATGTATGTTTCCCCATGTCCTGTGGGACACATGTACAAGCCTCTTTTAAAGAATGTGTGTACTTTTCTCATGAAGTGCTTGAGAAATGCATATTCTTCTTCTTTTTTCCCCCTTGAACTTGGCTCTGCCAGTGACACTAATTTCCTATCAGCAAAGAAATAGGCCACTATCCCTTTTTTTGGCCACTGATGTGTTCTAACCACCTTAACACTGAATTATGAATGGTCTGTTTTTACCCACTCTGTTCCCCAGTGCCACACTTGCCCAGTAAAATTACAGTGACATGAGGGTAGTGTTTATCTTTTGTCTGCTGACAGGAAAATAGTGATACAAGGAAAAATTAAAAAAGGATGGACAGTAAGCTTTAGTTTTAACCTTCTTGAGTCCATTTGGAGATCCCAATTAATAGGAATAACCCCTGCTTTCTGAAAATTATCAATACACTTTAAATATAAATTTACACTGCCAAGTCAACCCTAAAGGCAGAAATGGAAAATAATTGTTATAGTTTCCAAGTCTGTAGTAAAAAGGAACATTTCGCCCAATCAATTCCTATATTACAGTCAGTAAATAAAAATATCACCAAGGAAAATGTCTTCCTCACACTCCCCGTGGCATGGTGTAATGAGCCTGGATATGCCACAGACACTGAATGACTAACAAGCTGATTAGGAGTTCAGGTTTATTAAATAAGGTAGCAGGGAATATTTTAAGTAACTTTCATGAAAACAACCCATAGTTACACAAATTATTCTTATTTTCTTTGTGAAAGATAAAATGTAGAGTGCAGCCAGCTTTCATATATAGTGTCTGCTTTATTTCAAAGACTATTTTGTTTCCCTAACCTGGTGTTCTACAAAAGTAAATGAAAATAGAGCATGTAGATTTATGTTTTTCTTAAGGTTGCCATCTAAGATACTGACCTTCTACTACCATGCTTAGGAAGTGATCGATTCTTTTGTAAAAGCTATAGCATATTTATGGGTATACTACCAATAGGAAAGAGCTATTGTTATGTACTAAGAGTAGGGAATATATGTGGAAAATGACAGTGGCACTGAGATTCTTTCACTACATTGTCCACCATGTCTAATAAGTAACAAGTTGAGGTAAAATAAAAACAATACCATCTGTCCCTAATTGTCGTCATTTTGTATTTTCTATTGATTCTATTGTTTTGATTAAGCATCACAGATCATTTCATTTATCATTTCCATGGTAGAAATAAGCATATATGAAATGTGAAATATTTGGTTATGTAAATCTTACTGATTTTATATTGAAATTACCATATAGTTTTATCTATCATGCCATTATCAGTTATATAGAAGCACCACACTCCAGTACTCTTGCCTGGAAAATCCCATGGGCAGAGGAGCCTGGTAGGCTGCAGTCCATGGGGTCGTGAAATGGCTGAGCGACTTCACTTTCACTTTTCACTTTCAGGCATTGGAGAAGGAAATGACAACCCACTCCAGTGTTCTTGCCTGGAGAATCCCAGGGACGGGGGAGCCTGGTAGGCTGCCGTCTATGGGGTCACACAGGGTTGGACACAACTGAAGCAACTTAGCAGTAGCAGCAGCATGCTACTGTGGTGTGAACGCAACCAGACACACATACAGACACACACTGCTAGAGTGCATTGTGTTGGGCCAGAAGATTCATGGATACCATCATGGAAGAATAAAAATCACTGATTAGAGGGAAATAAAAAGTCTAAACTAATTTTTCATTCATTATTTTTAGCAAATGTTCATTGAACATCTAATACGTGCCTGGCATGTTCCAGTTACTGTAGTTATGATAGCCAAATGAAAATGTAAGGCTTGTTGGTCAAAAAGTTTTAAGAATTACAAGGTAAGAACAGAACCCTACAATAAGCTTGGAGCCCTTGTGGGTCCCCTGGGACCTTGTGCAACTTCACAGATATCAAGTCCACAAGGCCAGCCCTTCTTCAGTCTCTGATGTTAGGGTGTCCTTAAGTTTCTGAAGTTTTATCTTTTGGAACATTCTATCTTTTTTCTTCACATCTATTTCCTAGGTGATCTAATCTTTTTTCTTGGGTTTAATATCATTATATGTTGAGGATTTCTGAATTTTATCTCCATACCATACCTCCAAACTGAATTACCACTTACATTACCAATAAGAACTTCAAACTCAAGATACCCCAAAGCAAGTTCCTAATCTTCCTTCCTAAACTGTCTCTATCCACAGCTTTCTCCAAGTCACTTAATGATATCTCTGTTTCTTCAGTTGCTCTGGTTGCTCAGATGGTAAAGAATCTGCCTGCAATGCAGGATACCTGGGTTTGATCCCTGTGTCAGGAAGATCCCCTGGAGAATGAAATGGCGACCCACTCCAGTATTCTTGCCTGGAAAATCCCATGGATGAAGGAGCCCGGCAGGCTACAGTAAATGGGGTCACAAAGAATCAGACACAACTGAGCAACTAACACTTTCTCTTTCTTTCAGTTGTTCAAGCCCCAAACTGTGATGTCATTCTTGATGACATTGTCATTTCTCATGCTCTAACTTCTCAGCCAATTACATTAGTCTTACCTCCAAAATCCATCCAGAATATGACCACTTCTCTTTATACATACTACAGTCATTTCTGTCTAGAGTACCACAATTTCTTACCTGGATTATTGTAATACCCTTCTGCCAGGTCTCCCATCTCCAAAAATCCAATACTGAAAGAGAAAACAGCATTTTAGAATGCTTTATAAAGAGTTGTATTATTAGAGACTATGCCAAAGCCTTTGACTGTGTGGATCACAATAAACTGTGGAAAATTCTTAAAGGGATGGGAATGCCATATCACCTGACCTGCCTCTTAAGAAATCTGTATGCAGGTCAGGAAGCAACAGTTAGAACTGGACATGGAACAACAGACTGGTTCCAAATAGAAAAAGGAGTACGTCAAGGCTGTATATTGTCACCCTGCTTACTTAACTTATATGCAGAATACATCATGAGAAACACTGGGCTGGAAGAAGCACAAGCTGGAATCAAGATTGCTGGGAGAAATATCAATAACCTCAGATATGCAGATGACACCACCCTTATGGCAGAAAGTGAAGAGGAACTCAAAAGCCTCTTGATGAAAGTGAAAGTGGAGAGTGAAAAAGTTGGCTTAAAGCTCAACATTCAGAAAACGAAGATCATGGCATCCGGTCCCACCACTTCATGGGAAATAGATGGGGAAACAGTGGAAACAGTGTCAGACTTTATTTTTTGGGGCTCCAAAATCACTACAGATGGTGACTGCAGCCATGAAATTAAAATACGCTTACTCCTTGGAAGGAAAGTTATGACCAACCTAGATAGCATATTCAAAAGCAGAGACATTACTTTGCCAACGAATGTCCGTCTAGTCAAGGCTATGGTTTTTCCTGTGGTCATGTATGGATGTGAGAGTTGGACTGTGAAGAAGGCTGAGCGTCAAAGAATTGATGCTGTTGAACTGTGGTGTTGGAGAAGACTCTTGAGAGTCCCTTGGACTTCAAGGAGATCCAACCAGTCCATTCTGAAGGAGATCAGCCCTGGGTGTTGTTTGGAAGGAATGATGCTGAAGCTGAAACTTCAGTACTTTGGCCACCTCATGTGAAGAGTTGACTCATTGGAAAAGACTCTGATGCTGGGAGGGATTGGGGGCAGGAGGAGAAGGGGACAACAGAGGATGAGATGGCTGGATGGCATCACTGGCTGGATGGACGTAAGTTTGAGTGAAGTCCGGGAGTTGGTGATGGACAGGGAGGCCTGGCGTGCTGCGATTCATGGGGTCGCAGAGTCGGACACGACTGAGCGACTGAACTGAACTGAACTGAACTGAACTGAAGTAACAGTTACAGAAATAAGGTGAAAAGAAAACTCAGAGAAAAGACTGAAATTAACAATGATTTTTTATTTTGATGAAGCCCCTTAAAACACATTTGCCGTGAATTCTGACAGACTTTAATTCATTTAAATGTATTAAAATCATGTGGAATATATTCTCTAACTACAAAGGTAGGGTATTAAATTTGAAATCATTTTGTTGTTGTTCAGTCATTCAGTCATGTCCGACTCCTTGTGACCCCATGGACTGCAGCATGCCAGCTTCAGCATCAGTCCTTCCAATGAATATTCAGGGTTGATTTCCTTTAGGATTGACTGGTTTGATCTCTTTGCAGTCCAAGGGGCTCTCAAGAGTCTTCTCCAACACCACAGTTCAAAAATATCAATTCTTTGGTGCTCAGCCTTCTTAATGGTCCAATTCTCACATCCATACATGACTACTGAAAAACCATAGTTTTGACTATGTGGACCTTTGTCGGCAAAGTAATGTCTCTGCTTTTTAATATGCTGTCTAGGTCGGTCATAGCTTTTCTTCCAAGGAGCAAGGGTCTTTTATTTCATGGCTGCAGTCACCAACTGAGGTGATTTTCGAGCCCAAGAAAATAAAGCCTGTCACTGTTTCTGCCGTTTCCCCATGTATTTGCCATGAAGTGATGGGACCAGATGCCATGATCTTGGTTTTTTGAATGTTGAATTTTAAGCCAGCTTTTTCACTCTCCTCTTCACCTTCATCAAGAAAGCTCTTTGGTTTCTTTTTGCTTTCGGCCTTAAGGGTGGTGTCATCTGCATGTATGAGATTATTGATATTTCTCTAAGCAATCTTGATTCCAGCTTGTGCTTCATCCAGCCTGGTATTTTGCATGATGTACTCTGCATAGAAGTTAAATAAGCAGGGTGACAGTATACAGCCTAGACGTACTCCTTTCCCAATTTGGAACCAGTCTGTTGTTCCATGTCCGGTTCTAACTGTTGTTTCTTGACCTGCATATAGGTTTTGCAGGAAGCAGGTAAGGTGGTCTGGCATTCCCACCTCTTTAAGAATTTTCCACAGTTGTTCCACAGTTTATTTTTGACACAAAGGCTTTTGTGTAGGCAATGAAGTAGAAATAGATGTTTTTCTGGATTTCTCTTGCCTTTCTATGATTCAATGGATGTTGGCAATTCGACCTGTTTCCTCTTTTTTAAATCCAGCTTGAACACCTGAAGTTATCAGCTCACGTACTGTTGAAGCCTAGCTTGGATAATTTTGAACATTCATTTGGTAGCATGCGAAATGAGTGCAAAGTGTGGTAGTTTGAATACTTTTTGGCAATTCCTTTCTTTGGGATTAGACTGAAAACTGGCATTTTCCAGTCCTTTGGCCACTGCTGAGTTTTCCAAATTTGCTGGCATATTGAGTGCAGCACTTCAATAGCATCATCTTTTAGGATTTGAAATAGCTCAGCTAGAAGTCCATCACCTTCACTAGCTTTGTTTGTAGTGATGCTCCCCAAGCCACACTTGACTTTGCATTCTAGGATGTCTGACTCTAGATGAGTGACCACACCATTGTGGTTATCTAGGTCATTAAGATCTTTTTTGTACAGTTCTTCTGTGTATTCTTGCTACCTTTTCTTAATATTGTCTGCTTTTGTTAGGTCCATACTCTTTCTGTCCTTTATTGAGCCCATATTTGCATGAAATGTTCCTTTGGTATGTCTAATTTTCTTGAAGAGATCTCTAGTCTTCCCCATTTTACTGTTTTCCTCTATTTCTTTGCATTGTTCACTTAGGAAGGCTTTCTTATCTCTCCTTGCTATTCTTTGGAACTCTGTATTCAGATGGGTATATCTTTCTTTTTCTCCTTTGCCTTTTACTTTCCTTTTTCAGCTATTTGTAAGACCTCCTCAGATAACCATTTTCCTTTTTGCATTTCTTTTTATTGAGGATGAATCTGATCACTGCCTCCTGTCAATGTTATGAACCCCCATCCATAATTCTTCAGGCACTCGATCAGATCTAATCCCTTGAATCTATTTGTCACTTCCACTTTATAATAAGGGATTTGATTTAGTTCATACCTGAATGGTCTAGTGGTTTTCTGTACTTTCTTCTATTTAAGTCTGAATTTGGCTATAAGGAGTTCATGATGAATTACCAAAAGACATATGTGGAAAATCCCTAAATAATTAGAGATGAAACTATATATATATATATATGTATATAATTACATGTGAAATTAGAAAGCATTTTTATTTGAATGAAAATGAAAACACATGTTATCAGAATTTGTTTGATGAAGATAAGCAGAGATTAGAGGAAAATTTTCACCTTTAATGCTTATATTAATACTAAAATAAAGAAAGATTTGTGTGTCAGTGATCTCTGTTTCCAATATAGAAAGCTAGGGTAAAAAGTTGAATCAAGGTAAGTAAAAAGAAGAAATCCATAAAGATTAGAGATCAATGAAAAGGGAAAAAAAGCTAAACAAAATAAAAAATGTAACATAAACAAAAAATATGAATAAAGTGAAATCCATCAAAACTAAACATTTTATTTCAACAAAAATCATTATGAAACTCATAGGAAACTGCTTTATTAGAGAGGTTTTTTTTTTAATACATTTATCTGTAGCTTTGTTTCCAGATAAGGAAAGTACTTTGAAATTTCAAAAATAAGAAGACAAATTATACAACAAATAATTTGAGACTAAAACATATTTCACAAAAGAAAATGTATGAGTGATAAATAAGCACATGCATTATTCTCAATATATTTAGTAAAGTAAAACCACAATGAGGTACTTCCTACATGCTCATCAGAATGGCTAAAATTAAAAATGTGGACAGTGTCAAGTGTTGGCATGGATGAGAAGTTGCTGGAACTTATGCATTGCTGGGAGAGAGTGTAAATTGTACAAATACTTTGGCAAGGTTGACAGTGGCCTAAAAATTCAGGTTGTAGTTATCATATTAAAAAGAAATTATACTTCTACTTACTTATTTACTCCTATTTACTCAAGAGAACAGAAATATATATCAACAAAATGACTTGTATGCAAATGTTCATAGGAATTAAGAAAACTAAAATACCTTAATCAACAAGTGAATAGATAAATAAACTATAGTATATTCATGCAGTGTAGCATTACTTACTGGGAAAAGACAGCAATACCAATATAGACAAAAAATATGGAAGAACAGATTACCTACTGTAAATTCCTTTATGCATGTTGGCATATGTGCTAAGTTGATTCAGGCATGTCTGATTCTTTCTTTCTTTCTTTATTTTTTGAAGCCTCTGCATTTTTTTTTTTGAATTATAGTTTTTTTTTTTGTAATTTTATTTTATTTAACTTTATAATATTGTATTGGTTTTGCCATATATCAAAATGAATCTGCCACAGGTATACATGTGTTCCCCATCCTGAACCCTGCTCCCTCCTCCCTCCCCATACCATCCCTCTGGGTTGTCCCAGTGCACCAGCCCCAAGCATCCAGTATCGTGCATTGAACCTGGACTGGCGACTCGTTTCATATATGATATTATACATATTTCTTTACAATCCTATGGACTGTAACTTCCCAGGCTCCTCTCTATCCATGGGATTCTGCAGGCAAGAATACTGGTGTGGGTAGCCATTCCCTTCTCCAGGGGATCTTCCCAACCCAGGGATCGAACTCAGGTCTCCTGCATTGCAGGCAGATTCTTTACCATCTGAACCATCAGGCAAGGCCCAAATTCCATTATATGAATTACAAAACAAACAAAATTGATTTATAATGATGGAAATCAGATCAGTGATTGCTTGGAGAGGGAAATGGGAGTTATTTTGATTGAAAATATATAAGGGGACTTTGTGAGAAGGCAGAAATCCTCCCAGTATATATTGATTGGGACAGTGTTTACAAAGCAGATATATTTGTACAATTTATCAATTATTTAAATCAATTATACTTTGATAAAGTGAAAAATAAATAGCTTAATATCTTAGTATTTTGTTGTATATCAAGGAAATCAGCAATAAAAATTATTTGTTCTAAGAATACAAAAAAATCACTTTTTATTTTGTGTCTTTAACAATTCTTATGTTTGGGTGATTTGAAATGAGGGCTACATTTGTCTAACATCTTATGTCATTTTCACAACCAATGTAACATAAGAACATTTCTATTAACTTGATAAAGCAGATTAGCTTGTAATGAAAATATGTCCTTTGGTTCTAAAATGTGTCTAAAGGAAATTTTACGTTTTTGGAGATATATTTTTATTCTCGCTTGGTGGCTAATGAGCTTTAATTAAGTTTAATTACTAAGTTTATCATAATGATAAAAAAGTATACTTATCTTTTCTTCATCTCCATGCCAACTCCCACCCCCAGGAAAAACTAAAATTGATTTGTTTTAAGAAGTAGATAGCAGAAACAAATAAGATGATTAGATAAAGCATTGTGTTCTATGTGGAGTTCTTGGCATAAAGTGAAAAGTGAAAGTGAAGTCACTCAGTCGTGTCTGACTATTTGCAACCCTGTGGATTGTAGCCTACCAGGCTCCTCCCTTCATGGGATTCTCCAGGCAAGAATACTGGAGTGGGCATATGGCATATTTAAATTAAGATATAGGGTGCCTTCATTGTTCTTGGCCCAGTGACTCTTTATAACTGTGAATGATTTTTTCATGCAAAATCATTTCTCTTTTTAAATAATTATTTGCTACTCTAGTAGCCTGCTTTTGCTTTTGATTCTTCAACTTTCTGTTAGTTGCACAACGTTTTCTTCCTTTTATGGTCATCTCTCTCCTCTCATCACCCACCAGTCCCACATGGGTGATATGTGTGGTATTGGAAAAAGACTGCTTGATCTTTCTAGATCAACTGGGTGATAAGATGCCCTGTGTCCTTTGCTTGTATCTTGAAAACCATTTCCCTCATCTTATCTATTGCAACTAATTTGTCCTTAAATGAATGAGATCATGTTTTATATTGTAAAAGGCCATTCTATCCTGAGTGATTTTTTTTCCCCCTACTTTCTCCTTTTAAATCATTTCTATTTGTTTCTAAATATAGCTTGTTTTGCAAAAATATTTTCTTAATGCCTTGGAAAATATATCAAATAAGAAGAGAACTATTTATCTTTTTACTTTTAAGATGCAAGTCTCTCAGGATTAGTGAGAATATACTCTGCATATTTTATTGTATCTAATTCAGTGTAATTGTGCAATAAATATTAATGGGATTAATAAAAATGAATATTGGGAATTTTCTCAATAAGAGAACAATCACTCTATCTAAAATGAAATGAGTTTCAATTTATGGAGATAATAGAGTCTGGAAAAGTGATAGTCTCAGAGAGTATCATGAAAATGACTTTTCAAAACAGGAAGCAAAAGCATGAATAAATCCAGCAAAATTTGAAATAGGATGACCCAAGGATAGAGAGATTGTACTTCCACCATAACAAAACTAGGAATTTTGTAAAGCGGATAAATAGTTTTATTCTTGACTGTGTCAATTACTAGTCTAAAGAACTAACAAAATTATCTGCTATTTACTACAGAACTGAAGCAAAGGAAGCGATGAATTTCATCCCTCAGTGGACCTGATTTCAGCATGACTTCAAAATCTGAATAACATTTTATTAAAAAGACAAAAAAAAAAAAATGGGGGGGGGGAACCTAAGAGCAAAACAGGTTCCTTTGTTCCTTTAATTTTAACTACATGCGCACACAAAAACTACATTTGAAAGGTTACTTTTTTCTTCCCCTTTATTTTCATTGTAATATAAAAATCTCCTTGTTGAATAAAAGCACATTTTGTAGACTGGGCAGAAAATCTGGACCAACTGATTTCAATAGCTCTGGTCATTGGGGTACTAGTTATATCAAGTTAAAAGTATATATATATATATATATATATATATTTTTTTTTTTTTTTTTTTTTACTAGATACTACAGATGGATTGTGCCTCTGGCAGCTCATGGTTCTCTTTTAAGAAAATGAAGTTCAGTATCATTTATAGCAATCAGCACAGAAATTCTTTGGCAGAATGGTTGATCTGAATGTATGTTTCAGTTACACAATGGCCATAGTTGTGTGTGTCCCAATTATTGCTCTTGGTCCATGTTCTGATAAGGTGATTGAAAGAAGACCTTATTTGCTCATTGGGAGAGAAGAATGTCATTGAGAACATCTGACTTCTGGCTGACTTTCACATCCTCTCTGTGGAATACTGACTTGTTTCCGGGGACATCCGCACACCTCCTTTGCAAGCAATCAGTCAACCACCTATAAATTTCCATCTGTAAGAAATATGCAAGAAAGCCACAGAGTATAAGATATGGGCATTGCTAAACTAGGACAAAGCTAATTTGTAGTATAGCCCACCACCTTCCTCACATCCTGAAAATGGCATACAGGAGTCATAAACATTGGAAACCTTGTAAAAACTTTTTCAGCATAAAGAGCTTTCCTGTTAAATATTTTTAATACTAGGAATACTTGCAATTTTCACTGTATTAACTAACATTGAGTTTTCACTATGTGCCAAGCACTGTACTAAGCACTTTGCATGAGTTATTTTTAGTACTACTGGCAAGAGTCCTGTCTCAGCATTTCATAAAGCCTGAAGTCATCACTTCTCTTAGTATGTGCTTGACTTCATCCTCCTTGAGGAAAACTTCCAGTCAAAGTGAGGTGTAAAATGAATATTTGTCTATTCCTGGATCACATACACAGCGACAACTGCCATGGCTAAACTCGAGTGTGGAACTTCAAACAGTGCTCACACATGTCTCTCAATCTGAAAGAAGTAAAAGTAATTTCTGCAGTCAAGAGAACTGATTTTACCACCAAATAATGTGTAACTTAGGCCTCTTTCTTAACCTTTCCAAGCTTCTGTTTCCTCACCTATAAAAGAAGATACTCTGTAAATAAATACAATTAACATTTAATGTGTTAGGAATTGAGAATGCAGGTTAGAGCTGTCGGTATAAAACATTTATTCTATTATCTAAAATCAGGCCATAAAATGTATGATTTTGCTTATATTTTCTCTTTTAAAAATTTTATTAAGTTGCATATTTCTCTGGTAGTTTTGCCTCAGATAATCATGAGACCTTAGCTGACAGTTGTCCATGGGCAGAGAGTTTCCTGGTGGTGATCACATTTCTGAGAAAAGTGGAAGAACCAAGTAAGAGGTAGGTAGTTCCAAATGTAGAGAATCCATATAAAGATTTATCTATGTAGGGAAAATATTTTTGCATGTCTATAGTATGACTTCTGGATTATTTGAATTTAATTATATGGTAGCTGTCATTTTTTTCCGTTCTTTTTAAAAAATTTTTAAAAATTTACTTACTTTAATTGGAGGCTAATTACTTTACAACATTGTACTGGTTATTGACATGAATCAGCCATGGGTGTACATGTGTTCCACATTCTGAACCCCCCTTCAAGCTCCCTCCTCATCCCATCCCTCTGGGTCCTCCCAGTGCACCAGCCCTGAGCACCCTGTCTCATGCATCGAACCTGGACTGGCAATCTATTTCAGTTCAGTTCAGTCTCTCAGTTGTGTCCAACTCTTTGTGACCACATGAAGCGCAGCACGCCAGGTCTTCCTGTCCATCACCAAATCCCGGGGTCCACCCAAACCCATGTCCATTGAATCGGTGATGCCATCCAACCATCTCATCCTCTGGCATCCCCTTCTCCTCCTGCCCTCAATCTTTCCCAGCATCAGGGTCTTGTCAAACGAGTCAGCTCTTCGCATCAAGTGGCCAAAGAATTGGAGTTTCAGCTTCAACATCAGTCCTTCCAATGAACACCCAGGACTGAACTCCTTTAGGATGGACTGGTTGGATCTCTTTGCAGTCCAAGGGACTCTTAAGCATCTTCTCCAATACCACAGTTCAAAAGCATCGATTCTTCTGCACTTAGCTTTCTTCATAGTCCAACTCTCACATCCATACATGACTACTGGAAAAACCATAACCTTGACTAGACAGACCTCTGTTGGCAAAATAATATCTCTGCTTTTGAATATGCTATCTAGGTTGGTCATAACTTTCCTTCCAAGGAGTAAGCATCTTTCAATTTCATGGCTATAATCACCATCTAAAGTGATTTTGGAGCCCAGAAAAATAAAGTCAGCCACTGTTTCCACTGTTTCCCCATCTATTTGCCATGAAGTGATGGGACCGGATGCCATGATCTTCGTTTTCTGAATGTTGAGATTTAAGCCACCTTATTCACTCTCCTCTTTCACTCATCAAGAGGCTCTTTAGTTCTTCACTTTCTGCCATAAGAGTGGTGTCATATGCATATCTGAGGTTACTGATATTTCTCCTGACAATCTTGATTCCAGCTTGTGCTTCTTCCAGCCCAGTGTTTCTCATGATGTACTCTGCATATAAGTTAAATAAGCCAGGTGACAATATGCAGCCTTGATGTACTCCTTTTCCTATTTGGAACCAGTCTGTTGTTCCATGTCCAGTTCTAACTGTTGCTTCCTGACCTGCATACAGATTTCTCATGAGGCAGGTCAGGTGTTATGGTATTCCCATCTCTTTCAGAATTTTCCACAGTTTATTGTGATCCACACAGTCAAAGGCTTTGGCATAGTCAATAAAGCAGAAATGGATGTTTTTCTGGAATTCTCTTGCTTTTCAATGATCCAGCAGATGTTGGCAATTTGATCTCTGGTTCCTCTGCCTTTTCTAAAACCAGCTTGAATATCTGGAAGTTCATGGTTCACATATTGCTAAAGCCTGGCTTGGAGAATTTTAAGCATCGCTTTACTAGCGTGTGAGATGAATGCAATTGTGCAGTAGTTTGAGCATTCTTTGGCATTGCCTTTCTTTGGGATTAGAATGAAAACTGACCTTTTCCAGTCCTGTGGCCACAGCTGAGTTTTCCAAATCTGCTGGCATATTGAGTGCAGCACTTTCACAGCATCATCTTTCAGGATTTGAAATAGCTCAACTGGAATTCCATCACCTCCACTAGCTTTGTTCATAGTGGTGCTTCCCAAGGCCCACTTGACTTCACATTCCAGCATGTCTGGCTCTTGGTGAGTGAACACCCTATCATCATTATCTGGGTCATGAAGATCTTTTTTTGTACAGTTCTTCTGTGTATTCGAGTTGGACTGTGAAGAAGGCTGAGCGCCAAAGAATTGATGCTTTTGAACTGTGGTGTTGGAGAAGACTCTTGAGAGTCCCTTGAACTGCAAGGAGATCCAACCAGTCCATTCTGAAAGAGATCAGCCCTGGTATTTCTTTGTAAGGAATGATGCTAAAGCTGAAACTCCAGTACTTTGGCCACCTCATGCAAAGAGTTGACTCATTGGAAAAGACTCTGATGCTGGGAGGGATTGGGGGCAGGAGGAGAAGGGGACGACAGAGGATGAAATGGCTGGATGACATCACTGACTCGATGGACGTGAGTCTGAGTGAACTCCGGGAGTTGGTGATGGACAGGGAGGCCTGGCGTGCTGCGATTCACGGGGTTGCAAAGAGTCGGACATGACTGAGCGACTGATCTGATCTGATCTGATCTGTGTATTCTTGCTACCTCTTAGTATCTTCTGCTTCTGTTAGGTCCCTATCATTTCTGTCCTTTATTGAGCCCATCTTTGCATAAAATGTTCCCTTGGTATCTCTAATTTCCTAGTCTTTCCCATTCTATTGTTTCACATATGATAATATGTATTATTCAATGCTATTCTCTCAAGTCATCCCACCCTCTCCTTCTCCCACAGAGTCCAAAAGTCTGTTCTTTAGATCTGTGTCTGTTTTGCTGTCTCACATACAGGGTCACCATTACCATCTTTATAAATTCCATATATCCATTGCCATCTTTCTAAATTCCATATATATGTGTTAGTATATTGTAGTGGTGTTTTTCTTTCTGGCTTACTTCACTTTGTTTAATAGGGTCCAGTTTCATCCACATCATTAGAACTGATTCAAATGAATTCTTTTTAATAGCTGAGTAATATTCCATTGTATATATGTACCACAGCTTTCTTATCCATTCATCTGCTGATGGACATATAGGTTGCTTCCATGTCCTGGATATTGTAAACAGTGCTGCAATGAACATTGGGGTACACATGTATCTTTCAATTCTGGTTTCCTCAGTGTGTATGCCCAGTAGTGGGATTGCTGGGTCATATGGCAGTACTATTTCCAGTTTTTTAAGGAATCTCCACACTGTTCTCCTTAGTGGTTGTACTAGTTTGCATTCCCACCAATAGTGTAAGAGGGTTCCCTTTTCTCCACACCCTCTCCAGCATTTCTTTTTCATAGACTTTTTGATAGCAGCCATTCTGACCAGCGTGAGATGGTACCTCATAGTGGTTTTGATTTGCATTTCTCTGATAATGAGTGATGTCAAATATTTTTTATTTTGCTTGTTAGACATCTGTACGTCTTCTTTGGAGAAATGTCTGTTTAGTTCTTTGGCCCATTTTTTGATTGGGTCGTTTATTTTTCTGGAATTGAGCTGCAGGAGTTGCTTGTATATTTTTGAGATTAATTCTTTGTCAGCTGTCTTATAGCTCTGAATTCATAGACACCTGATAGCAATATAAAAAATTCTTGTCCATAAAGGGCAAATTAATCCCAGCAGATAGAGGAAGAACTCTTTCACCCCAGGAGATAACAGTTTTGCCTTCATTCATATACTCATTTTCACATTCCTATCTATAAAGGTGTCTGTCCTTGGATTCCCCTTTGAATTGGTTGTAACACCTCACTGGTTTCCTCATTAATGAGCTACATAAAATCTTTAATATGTGATCATTTTTATATCTTCATGAGAGTCATGACTTTATCTTTTTTTTTGAAAATTATCTTTTAACATCCAAGTCCATTTTTCTCTCATCTATCCTTGGATGTGTTCCTCACTCACATATTTAATGAGCAGGGATTCTACATAGAGCACCATGGCAAGTGCTATTTTAGACAATGAGAAATAGTAAATTCAGCCTCTGACCTGGAGAAGAGAGATTGCCTTGTTCAGAAATACCATTCCTTTTCTCTATAATCTTCTCACCCTCTTTATTCTTTCTTCTTGGCTTTATTTCTTTCTCTCCTGTGTAGTAAAATAAATGAGATGATTATTTCATTATGATGAATGATACAGGCATAGGTAGATTGCCTCTCATTTATAATAAAATTGATAAACTATTGGAACTAAAAAGATTATTTTTCAATGCTATAAAGATTAAATACCTCTCCTTATCACAAGGGAAGAAATGTGACATAGCACTTTGTTCTGATCAAGAGTTTTACTCTGAATCTCAAAAACAGTGTCACAGAGACAGAATGGAGAGTGATTTGGTGACTTGCTCTATGTACACAGGAAGGGAGTAAGTCTGAAAGTAACTGTGGGACAGGACTGCCAGTAATGGGTTCAGTCACTATTGCCTGGGCTGACAGGTGAATTAAATTGAAAGATATGCCTGCCAGGTTATTTAGAAGACTTTCTCCCTCTCATGCCATTATATGCTCTAAACTTTATATTGTGTCATTTTGATAAAATGAGGAATCACAGAGTCAAAAACCAGCCTTTAGCTCAACAATTTAGACCATTTCCACTCCACTGTAACACTCTATGTATTTTCTAACTATAGACAGGGATTAAAACCATCACTGGGCAGACACATTCAATAATTTAAAAGTGGACATGACCCATTACTTTGACTGTTGTTGCCTTTATTTTTCTACATCTTCAGTTTAATTTTGTGGGAATTGTAAAATGAGTATTATACCTTTACACTTAAAACCAGAAATCCCAAAGCTATTTCTGTACAAACAAATTGAAGAGTTGATAAGATTGTCCAGATTTTTTTACCCCTTTATTTACTCCTTCTTACTTTATAACTTATCAAATTCAATACATACTTTTTGAAAGCTCTGGCACTGAGGAGATAGCAGTGAAATAAAAAAGACATCATCCTGATGGACCTTAAATTGTAATTGAGAATTTAAATTCAAATTTAAATATAAATTTAACATTAAATTTTAAATAAAATTTTTACATGTGAAAATGCACACAAAAATAAAATTCTGATAATGGTCAGTGCTATGTAGATAATTGGGACTTCCCAGGTGGCACCAGTGGTAAAGAATCTGCCTGCTAATGCAGGAGGCATAGGTTCAGTCCCTGGGTTGGGAAGATGCCCTGATGGAAGAAATGACAGGCTGCTCCAGTATTCTTGCCTGGAAAATTCCATGGACATAGGAACCTGGCGGAATACAGTCCATGGGGCTGCAGAGACACAACTCAGTGACTGAGCACATATCAGTTCAGTCATTCAGCTGTGTCTGACTATTTGTGACCCCCAAGGACTGCAGCACGCTAGGCCTCCCTGTCCATCACCAACTGCTGAAGCTTGCTCAAATTCATGTCCATCGAGTTGGTGATGCCATCCAACAATCTCATCCTCTGTCGTCCCCTTCAATCTTTCCCAGCATCAGGGTCTTTTCCAATGAGTCAGTTCTTCGCATCAGGTGGGCAAAGTACTGGAGTTTCAGTTTCAACATCAGTCCTTCCAAAGAACAGTCAGGACTGATTTCCTTTAGGATTGGCTGATTGGATCTCCTTGCAGTCCAAGGGACTCTCAAGAGTCTTCTCCAACACCACAGTTCAAAAGCATCAATTCTTCGGCACTCAGCTTCCTTCATAGTCCAACTCTCACATCCATACATGCCTGTCTCCCTGCTGCCTGCTAAGTCACTTCAGTCGTGTTCGACTCTGTGCGACCCTATAGACGGAAGCCCACCGGGCTCCCCCGTCCCTGGGATTCTCCAGCCAAGAACACTGGAGTGGGTTGCCATTTCCTTCTCCAATGCATAAAAGTGAAAAGTGAAAGTGAAGCTGCTCAGTCGTGTCTGACTCCTAGCGACCCCATGGACTGCAGCCCACCAGGCCCCTCCGTCCATGGGATTTTCCAGGCAAGAGTACTGGAGTGGGTTGCCATTGCCTTCTCCGATCCATACATGCTGCTGCTGCGTTGCTTCAGTCGTGTCCGACTCTGTGCGACCCCATAGACGGCAGCCCACCAGGCGCTGCCATCCCTGGCATTCTCCAGGCAAGAACACTGGAGTGGGTTGCCATTTCCTTCTCCAGTGCATGAAAGTGAAAAGTGAAAGTGAAGTCGCTCAGTTGAGTCCGACTCTTCGCGACCCCATAGACTGCAGTCTTCCAGGCTCCTCCGTCCATGGGATTTTCCAGACAAGAATACTGGATTGGGATGCCATTGCCTTCTCCGATCCATACATGACCACTGGAAAAACCATAGCCTTGACTAGACGGACCTTTGTTGGCAAAGTAATGTCTCTGCTTTTGAATATGCTATCTAGGTTGGTCATAACTTTCCTGCCAAGGAGTAAGCATCTTTCAATTTCATGGCTGCAGTCACCATATGCAGTGATTTTGGAGCCCCAAAAACTAAGTCTAACACTGTTTCCACTGTTTCCTCATCTATTTCCCATGAAGTGATGAGACTGGGTGCCATGATCTTAGTTTTCTGAATGGTGAGCTTTAAGCCAACTTTTTCACTCTCCTCTTTCACTTTCATCAAGAGGCTTTTTAGTTCCTCTTCACTTTCTGCCATAAGGGTGGTGTCATCTGCATATCTGAGGTTAGTGATATTTCTCCCAGCAATCTTGATTCTAGCTTGTGCTTCTTCCAGCCCAGCGTTTCTCATGATGTACTCTGCATATAAGTTAAGTAAGCAGGGTGACAATATACAGCCTTGATGTACTCCTTTTTCCATTTGGAACCAGTCTGTTGTTCCATGTCCAGTTCTAACTGTTGCTTCCTGACCTGAATATAGGTTTCTCAAGAGGCAGGTCAGGTGGTCTGGTATTCCCATCTCTTTCAGAATTTTCCACAGTTTATTGTGATCCACACAGTCAAAGGCTTTGGCATAGTCAATAAAGCAGAAATAGATGTTTTTCTGGAACTCTCTTGCTTTGTCCATGATCCAGCGGATATTGGCAATTTGATCTCTTGTTCCTCTGCCTTTTCTAAAACCAGATGCAGAGATCTTGCTATATAGATGCAAAATAGCACAAGCATAATGCTGTAATTCCTGCTAGTGGACAAGTAGTTTATTTCTAAATTTTGCTATAGCATAAAATTCTAGGTTAAAAAGTATTTACAATATTACTTAAGGTATACAAAATATGATGTATATATTATAAATATTACAATAGGTATACGTTTATAAATCATATTTATAAATATATTTTTATGGTTCTGTGTTATATATACACATATGTATACAGATATTTTTATATGTATATATTTATATGTATCCATACTATCTTAGATTCTTTTCCCATACAGATCATTACAGAATATTGAGCATTGTTCTTTGTGCTATATAGTAGGTTTTTATTAGTTATCTATTTTATACATTGGAGAAGGAAATGGCAACCCACTCCAGTGTTCTTGCCTGGAGAATCCATGGACAGAAGAGCCTGGCGGGCTATAGTCCATGGGGTCACAAGAGTTGGACATGACTTAATGGCTAAACCACCACCATTTAATATATAGCAGTGTATATATGTCAATCCCAATCTCCCAATTGATCTCCAATAGATTTTTATTGAGAACATATTATATGCTTTGGAAACAGAAGTGAATTGATAAACTGACACACATGTAGTTAAACTTTTAGTGGTCTCAAAAGGTAATGAACAAATTGATATTTAAATTATATACCTGGTGATGATAAGTGCTACAAAGAGAAAAGAAAGTGCAGTCAGGGAAAGGGACAATTGAGTGGTATGCTATTTTTAGATGAAGTGGTTACATTAAAGGGTAAATGTAATGTAAATCTTGATAAAAGCTATCAAATTTGTCTTTAAAAGTCTCTACTTGAATGCTTTCTTATTGTCTTTATCAATATTTCTATGAGATATCCAGATGTAAGTTTTTTTCACTTCCTTCTTTCCTTTCTTTCCCATAATATCCCTCTTTTTCATTGTGGCTATTCTTACCATCTTACCTTCTGGAAAATCAATGAGATACAGTAGACATGAATTTAGGTTGTGAATCCATGTTCAGCAGACTTTCTCTGTGGGCATCTGGTGAGACCTGAGAAGAGAGATGCTTTGTTTTTACCATAAGCTTTGGGGCACTGCCTACCAGGGACTGCTTTATGGTAATTTCTTAATATGTACTGTGTATACTTTGTATATGTGTTTTCTGGAAAATTCAGATTGCAAACACATGTGTGGGCAGAATTAATATTATAGTTTTAAAAAGGAAACATTTATTCTCTACTCAGACCAAAGGCCAAAACAGAGGAGTTTCTTTGTCAACCCCTTTTGATGGAATGTTTAATTTTTCTGAAAAAAATTTTTCACTGATGGTAGAGTCCTTAGAGTTAATGAAATTCATGCTGTGTCTATTCCAACTCACCAAATTGAAGGAGCCCAAAACTCATCTCTTTTCCTCATGCTAAATACCAACTGTGGCATCAGCGATGACATCAGTTGATTTTGAACTCCCTTTTTCCCCAACCCTTTATTTTCACATGCACTAAGCTGAATATTAAGAAGACATTGTATTCTGTCCAGTATTTCTATTTATTTTGTACTATGAGAGTTTTCTGAATATCTAGCCTGACAATACTCACCAGAATTGAAGTGCTGGACAGTTTTCTGTATATTATAAATGTTCAAAAATAGACATAAAGAATTTGTATCTATTCCCATTCCTTTTACCTATAAAAATATAAGGCTATAGAATGAAAGGCTAATTTACACTGACAAGGTGTTAATACTGGCTATTTTATTGAAGAAAGAAAGGGCAAAATTGCTACTGCTAGGCTATAAAACCCTGCCAACTGAAGAGTCCTTATTTGCTGTTCTTATCTATTTTTTGTTAATTTTATGATGCAAAAGGCAATCAGTCCCCCACATTACTCCTACACATTCAGATACATATGAGATTCCAAATATAGCTTTACTGGTGTTTTATCCATAAAAGCCAAAGTAAACATGGCATCCTGATTCTGCAATCAAGAAATCAGTGAAAACTGATTAGGGAACCTCATAGGGAAAACAGATTTCTGGATGACAGTAACTTCTCAAATATTTCAGTGGGTACAACAGTGCCAGGAAATGACACAGGTGCGAGCTTACTCTATGTCATTTTTACTTCTGGGTCATCAGTCATAACCAAATTAATGATTTTGAATCATGGTTCTGGTCCTATTAACCACATGTTTAAATCAACCAAAGTCTTATTGTAATTAGAATAAATCCCCAATTCCTCAGATGTTCTTTCTCCTTATTTCCTCTTCAAGCTCACTTCTTAACATTTTGTCCTTTTTTATTGATCTTCAGCCACACTGAGAGTGATTAGGGACTTTGCCCTTGTGGCTCTGTCTTCATCAAAATGGTCTTCCTCCAGACCTTCATGTGATTACCTCCCTCTTACCACTAAGTTTCAATTAACTTGTCTCCTTTTCAAAGAAGCTCTCTGAGGTCATAATATATAAAATATCCACCTTGCCTTCCAAGCTCCACTGGTGGATTTTTGTGGACTTATCTTACTTGTTTGACTACAAGCTTTGTATATGGTCCTCTTTAAAGGTTATAACCTGATGCGAAGAACCGACTCAATGGAAGAAAACCCTGATAATGTGAAAGATTGAAGGCAGGAGGAGAAGGGGACAACAGAGGATGAAATGGTTGAATGGCATCACTGATTCGATGGACATGAGTTTGAGCAGGCTCCAGGAGATGGTGATAGACAGAGAAGCCTGGCATGCTGCAATCCATGGGGTTACAAAGAGTCGGGCACAACTGAGCAACTGAACTGAACTGAGCTGAGAATGCTGTATACCCAATAGTATAGCAAAACATCAATAAATATTTGTTAGGTAAATAACTTAGTGCATAGCCCAGAGGCATTGCCCAGGTGGTCCTGACATCTCAGAGTGAAATCTGCTGAGCACAGGAAGGATGACTATACCCCCAGAATGCCTCTACTTTTACACTTTATAAACCTTACTTTTTAGTGCATATGCTCTATCATCTCAGCCAGGGAATTTAAGGAAGTATTTCACCCAAAGAAATTTATCTAAGATCTCTAGCCATTCTGACTGAGCTGAAGATAAATACAATAGTTTGATTAGGGCAATATGTAAAAGTTCCTTCACAAAATTATACAATTGTACCTGTCAGAGACTTTGAGCCATTTGTAACAGCCTTGGAAGGTACGGAACACAGATTCAGTGTATTGTTGTTATACCAGCTGCTTATCTATGTGCCTGTGGACTGTATGGAAGTGTTGATTAAATGGGATTTTTCCCAGCCTGATTCTGAACACTGTGGAACATTTGAAGCAGAGGAGAATATAAAGCTGAGGAGAAAAGTAGGGAATCAAAGTACAAGAAGTTTCAAGGGAGGGTCGTGGAACTCATTGTTTTGAAAGACCTAGAAAGTTGTCCAGAGAGAAGACAGCCAGCATGACCAGGTTGATATATGGCCTGTGACTGCCATGTTAATGATTTTATGGCTTTGAGTTAGCCTAGAAAAGGACTTTTAATTTTGTGGCATAATAAGGTGAAGCAAAAAATGCCATGAGGTGATCCCAGTGGCACCTCCTATGGCTACTGTTAGTTGGCATTAAGCTTATCCTATAGGCCAGTGGTGCTCAACCAGGGGCATTTTTTGCCCCCTTCCAGGGGGTAGGGGTGTCTGACAACATCTGGAGAATTTTAGCTGTCACAACTCCAGGTGCTTGTGGCACATGGAGGGTAGAGGCCAAGAGTGCTGCTAAATATCCTATAATACACAGAACAGCTCCCACAGCAAAGATCCAGCCCAAAGTGCCAAGAGTGCTGAGGCTGAGAAACTACACGGAGAGCCATGGTCACTTACTGGAGGTTTTAAGAACAAGGTGACATATGAAAAGTATCATTTTAGTCAAAGTGTCTTGAGTACCTGTAACAAAACCATTCTGAGCAATAGAGATGGTTTCATTATTAGAGGAATATCTCATGGACCTCAGGGGTAGGAATTCACACAAGCCTTAAGAAGAAACTGAAACCACAAAAATAGAAAGTTATCAGAGAAGTTTCCATGTGTTTATCTCTCTGTCAAGCAGTCTTCATTTTTGTCACTCTCTGTAGGCTGTCTACCCACTCCAGTGTTCTTGCCTGGAGAATCCCAGGGATGGGGGAGCCTTGTGGGCTGCTGTCTATGGGGTTGCACAGAGTCAGACACAACTGAAGTGACTTAGCAGTAGCAGTAGGCTGTCTTTATATGAAATCTGCTCCATGCAGATATCAGGTTATGACTGTCTTACAACTCTCAGGATTCCACGTTACTCTATCACCCACTGATAATCATTATCTGATGCCTGCAATGTGGGAGACCTGGGTTCAATCCCTGGGTTGGGAAGATCACCTGGAGAAGGAAATAGCAGCCCATTCCAGTATTCTCACCTGGAAAATCCCATGTATGGAGGAGCCTGGCAAGCTACAGTCCATGGGGTTGCAAAGAGTCAGACAAAACTGAGCGACTTCACTTCACTTCAATAATAATATAATTATCATTATCATCACTACTTATTACTTTTCCTACTACTGTACCCTGCACTTAGGGTTATTAAGAATCAGGATTTTTAAAGACTAATCTGGGGCTAGATCATAACAAGTCCAGCTCCCTGGGCCCTTTCTCTTATTATGCAGACAGGAGTTGAGAGCTCATAATTTCTCTTTCTAGTAGGGTAAGGGACCTGGAAATGAGTCCTGCAAAACATTCTTTATCAATATGCAAATATCCCAATCAAAGTTTTTTTTGTGTACCTTATGTTTTATTCCTGTGAATTTGACCAACACTTTCTGCAATAAGCTTATAGACAGTCACTTTATAACTAGAGGAATATCCCCTTTTCTTAACCAGACTGCCTTGGGTAATTATGTATCATTAGTGAAGTGAGTGAAGTCGCTCAGTCGTGTCAGACTCGTTGCGACCCCATGGACTGTAGCC